>NC_081423.1:8190815-8490815 GCF_949786415.1 Peromyscus eremicus | reverse complement strand
GGACATTCTTTTCCTCTTCAGATTCTTAGGGATTAATCTCAGGAAATATTCTTTTGCCTTTTTTCTTCTTCTTCTTTTTAAAACAAACCAACCCAAAGTTTAATTTTGTGTACCTAAAAGTAACTTTCCCCCCCTCTGTCACACTCATCCTCCACATCCGAAGATCAAGTCTGGTAGATGTCTCCTTCATTTCCCTCTGTCCCTCTGGCCTGACCACCTTTTCCCCCTTTGCCTGAAGGTCTATGAACCCTTCCTCTCTGGTTCCCTGACTCCATCCTGACCCCTCTGGACTGCCTTCCACAAACCAGTCATGATGAACTTTTCTGGAACATGAAGCAGATCCCAGCCACTCTTTGAAAAGTCCTCACCATAGCTTCCATCAACTTTAGAATGGAGGGTTAAGACCCTATCAGCAAGCTTCAGGGAACAGTTCCTACATAATTATCTTTGTCCTAATGTCCCGTAGGACCCCACCATTTCAAAATCCAGGCAACTTCAGCAAACTTATGTATATGTGTGTGAGTATGTATGTGTGAGTATGTGTATGGGAGAATGTATATGTGTGTGTCTATATGTATTTGAAAATGTGTGTGTGTGTGTGTGTATGTGGGGGGTATGTGTGCATATCTGTAAATATGTATAAATTAATTTATGTGCATGTGTTTGTGTGAGAAAATGTGTATATATTTGTGTGTATGAGTTTTTGTGTATATGTCTCTGTGCAAGGGATATGTATGCATTTATACATATGCATTATATATGTATATATTTATGTGTAGGTAGGAAGTATGTATATATATACATATGCAGCAAGTATATTCACATGTGTGCATGTGTGTGAGGGAGTTATGTATACATACATGTATACATTTGTGTGTACGTGTATAGGGGATTATATGTGCATGTATATGAGGGGAATATGTATATATGTGTATGCATATATAGGTATGAGTGTGCATATGTGTATGTATGTCTGTCTATGTGCTAACATGTCTGTAATACGTGTGGGTTGGTGTGTATGGGTATGCATGTGTGTGTGTCCTTCTCTGTATGGCATATGTCTAAACCACCTGGAATAGCTAATCCATCACTCCTTAAGGTCATAGGCTTCCTTTCTTCTGTGAGCTCTCCTGGGTTTGTACCCATCCTTGTTCTGGCACAGAACCATGGAGCCGTTCCTCTGGTAGCTTCCTTTTTTAAATAGGATTCCTCAATCCCTCACCAAATGTCAGACCCTGAGAACAGCACCATGTTTGTTTCTATTCTCCACTGAGCATGGTGGCTAGCATGTAGTAGGATGCCAAAGTTACACAGATCCTGGAGAATCCCTTAGGGTGACTTCGCTGTTCCATGATTTCCCCGTCCTTGGTAAAGATAGTTTTGCGTCAGGTGGTGTACCCTTACCAGTTATTTTCAACATGTCAGTGGCTGCTCTCTTGGGCTATTTTGATAACAGCTGAAGCAGCCCTGAATTCAGTATTCTTTCACATTTGTCTGTTTGTTTGTTTGGAAGGCTCTTTTTTTTATTTTTATTTTTTATGATTCCATATTTATTGTAAATTGTGTGTTTTCTTTCTTTTTTTATTAAGAAATTTTTTTAGCCATTCCACATATCAACCACAGATCCTCCCTCATCACTCCTCCTGCTCCCCCTCCAACCTTCCCCCCATCCCAACCCCCATTCCATCCTCCTCTGAAAAGGTATGGCCTCCCATGGGGAGTCAGCAAAGCCAGGCACATTCAGCTGAGGCAGGTCAAAGCCCCTCCCCCTGCTCTTTCCTGTAAACATCTAAATCATTCTTCAAGGAAAAAAAGGGCCAACAGCAGTAACACACACACACACAATTAACAACTGACTATTTGAATACTCCCTAGGGCAGGAAAGAGTTCCAGGACACTGATGACAGGCTTCCACTATAGCAGATTTATAGTATGTCTCAGAAGCAAAGCTTTGTCTGAAAGGAGTTAAAACGAAGAAGAAAGAAATTGAGGTAGAGCTTTGAATTGATTTCTTCAACCAATATGGTCAGGTTCAATTTGGGTCCTTAAAAGAGTTAACAAAAAATGACGATTCAAAAACTCCATGTTCTATAAAAATAGCACTATTAAGAAGAAAGCCGTGCTTCTCTGTAACCCCTGTGACACTCTGCTCTGTTGGACTTCCCCGGCTGCAGCTGCTTTTGAGTATAATGCCATTGATTTTGAGACATTTCATAAAGATAATTAGATATACTGGAGTGTATTCTATATTCTCAGCATTTCAGAAGCTATGCAAAGCCACCCACACTTTTGAAATATGTACCTGGCATTTCTTCCTTGAGAAACTTTCAGCTTCTGCACACTGGTAGGGGGTGGGGAATTCCAGCATCTCTTCTAAGTCTTCCTGAAGCATGAAACAAGAAAGTGTGAGAGGGGATTTCTGCTTCCTTCCTCACCTCTGTGAATAAATGTATGAAAGGTAGGGAGCTATGTTTAATTTATACATTAGTAATCTCGGTCCCAGGCCTCAACTCTTTAACACCTGAGATGCCTTATGTTGCAGAAGCAGAGAAGGGGCCAAGTCATTAAAATCAGGATGGTGCTTTCATTTGGGTTTTTTAGTTATTTAAAAAGAATGCAATTAAGCAGGACATGTTCAGCTTAAGTACATATTTCAAACAGGCTTTCAATGTGCTACTGTTCTATGTGGGTCTTCTTCGATCTCATGAAGCCTCCTCGGGCAATGTCAGTGAATCTTAGCTCTGTTCCTGTGATTATTTTTGGTTGAAAAAGAAAAATGTCCCTGTATAAAGTATTACATTAAATACATTAGCATCTCGTCTTTATTGAATTCTGTGAGGTTGTTACTGAAGCTATAAGAGTCTCCCCATTCATAAGTGTAGGTGGAAAAGGTTTTGAGCAGTGGGGCGCAATATTAGCCAGACAGCAGGATGCCTGCAGCACTCTGGCCAGCCAGCCTAGCATACCTGGTGAGCTCCAGACAAACAAGGGACTCAGTCTCAAAACACAAGGTGTAAACTGAAATCTTTCATAAAGGAAGGGAGAGCAGGAGAAGTGGGCCGATGGTTAAGAGCATTTGCTGCTCTTGCATGGGACTAGAGTGCAGTTCCTAGCATCCAAACTTGTCTGTAATTCCATCTCCCAGAATCCATCTCCCTTATCTGTCTTCTGTGGTCACCTGCACACGTGTGTGCATACATATACAGATAAATAAAAATTACATCTTTTTTAACTTTTGATTCTATTTGTGTGTGCATGCAAATAGAATCACACACACACACACACACACACACACACACACACACACACACACACACACATTGGGTACCAAACCTTTAAAATGTGGCTTAGGAGGACATGAAGTCTACACTGTATCATTTGGAAATGATCATGTGATCGTGGAATCATTTAAGTACTTTCTGGTCACCATATTAAAAAGACAAGGAAAATCATTAATATGGCTCAATAGATAAAGGTACTTGCTGCCAAGCCTGATGATGGAGTTCAATCGCTGCACCAATGAAGTCCATAGACAAAGTTAATCAATTGAAATAGTCACTCTTCAGAAACCCACTGATGCCCCATGTTCTTCTTACTCTTTTCTTGTTGCTGTGTCTCCTACCCAGGAGCTACTTTTTAAATGTTTGCTAAAAGTCAAGGCTCTTATCTCAAACTCTACTGCCTGGGAGTGCTCAGGCTTTCTGCTGTGCTGTGCTAGAGTAAAATTTTGGATTTTTCTTGCTCAGGCTAATTTTCATGGATGATGTGTTTGTTTTCCTTTATTGTGACTGACAACAAGAATGTCATTATCAGCCCATCTGATCAAGAAAGATGCTGCAGTTCCTTCCTTCTAGCTGATATCTAATTGTCCTCAATTTCTGTGTACATTATGACAAAACCTGGAAAAAAAGTTATCTCTTAAAACTGCCCAGAAGATGGGTTTTAGACATCAGCAGTCAAAGTGGAACTGGATTCATCACAGTTCAGCTGCAAAAATTGATTGCAGCCCACCAAATGTTAGGTATAGCATTCTAACCTTTCTTCCAGTTTCTAAAATATTTATGAAAGAATAATTCATAAAATAGTGAATATAACTTTCCAGTGGAACAACAAATACACACTATGTTTCTGCTGTTGTGTCTTATTAAATATTCATGTGTGAGTGTGTTCTGTTTGCCTCGTCACTGGCCATTTACCAATGCTTAACAAGCACAGACGGTCCTGAGCAGAAAAAAAAGGAATAGCAAACAGAAATAAGGTAAAGCAAACAAATGAGCCAGCAGTATCTTATCTCTGCCTGGTTACATTTCAGAAGTGCAGTTAACATTTTTAATATGGTCCATATTTCATCAGTTCCATGTGTTGACATGTCCCAGGATAAGATGGATGGTTTGACTTGGAGGTATGCCTCTGTCTGGCAGAGCTAATCTTTACTTCCCTTTAGCAGAACCCCAAAATGTAATTCCCTAATAACTGACATAAGTGCATCTTCTTCCAATAAAGACCACGTTATTAGATTGCAGAGGCAGATGAAAGAGAGGAGTGGGGAAGCTTGATTTCTTCTTGCTATCAGAGCATCAGATGTCTACTTACAGTAACTGGAAGGAAGGGGAGCTTCAGCTCACATTGCTTGAAATTTCCAGCAAGAGAGCTTTGCTTGTGTGCAATTATAGTCATTGCATACTGGCAAACTGCTGTATTTCCTGAGGAATTTCCCATACGAGCCCACCAGTGATAGAGGCAAAGTTAAGTGCTGTTCTTCTCTTTTGACAGTGAGAAAATACAGGCCCAGAGACATTCCCAGAGTGGGGAGAATTATCTCTGGAGGGCTTTGAGCTGTATAAATTGCATACAAAATGCATTCTAGTTGTGTAACTGGGGGCATAATTCATCAAATAGTCTTCCTCCAATCCCCAAAATACCCACATGGAAAGAATTGAGAGGGGGTGGCAGCAGTCGAAGAACTTAAACACGTTTATGCAAATCATAGTTTCTAAACATATAGAGTCTTGGCTCAGCAAAGTGGAGTAAAGCTGAATTGGGGATAAGGTTTGCAAAGAGCTAAATCACGCATGTATTTGGAAGAGGGATTTGAAGATGTCAGGCCGGCTAGGAGGGGAGAACTACAAGACAGCTGAGGCAGGAGCAATAGGTGAGGGAGAATTGCTCACAGCATGGTGGGGTGTATGAAAGCACTTCTAGGAATAGTTACACCTGATGTTTGTGCTGTCATCATCTAAGTCCTCTACATTCCCTATGCAAACCATGGTGTGGTTTGGGTTGGAGGTCATTGTCCAGGGTTCAGCCTCTTCTACCCAATGGCGTTTCCTGGATGTTTTGTGGTTGTGTGACTATGAGTCTCCCTTGTCAGTTATCGGCTGACATGAAAATTGCAAGCACAGCAACATTCAATCCAAATGTGAGAGTTTCTAGAATTTTTCTTTCCCTTTTGTAGCATGGTCTAGAGACATTTGGAATGATGGCTTTTCCTTCATCCTCAGTCTCTGAGAAATTTTGAGGACCTACATCATCATCAACCCATCCCTGATATGAAGTCCATCATGGTCATGGCCATGCAGCACACTTAAGATACATGTTACTCAGGACCCCAAGAAAGACACAGGGATCGCCCAATGACAGAGAAATGGAATGAGATCTACATGAACAGCCTGGACATGAGTGGGGGTAGTGAAGGGCGAGGGTCGAGGGAAAGAGAGCTTGGGTGAGTGGGAGATCCCAGCTGGATCAACAACAGAGAGGGAGAACAAGGAATAGGAGACCATGGTAAATGAAGACCACATGAGAATAGGAAGAAACAAAGTGCTAGAGAGGCCCACAGAAATCCACAAAGATACCCCCACAACAGACTGCTGGCAATGGTCGAGAGACAGTCCGAATTGACCTACTCTGGTGATAGGATGGCCAAACACCCTAATTGTCGTGCTAGAAACCTCATCCAACTACTGAGGGATCTGGATGCAGAGATCCATGACTAGGCCCCAGGTGGATCTCTGGGAGTCCAATTAGCGAGAATGAGGAGGGTTTATATGAGAGAGAATTGTTGAGACCAAGGTCGGATAAAGCACAGAGACAAATAGCCAAACAAATGGAAACACATGAAATATGAACCAATGGCTGAGGGGTCACCAACTGGATCAGGCCCTCTGAGTGGGTGAGACAGTTGATTGGCCTGATCTGTTTGGGAGGCATCCAGGCAGTGGCACTGGGTCCTGTGCTCATTGCATGAGTCGGCTGTTTGAAACCTGGGGCCTATGCAGGGTCCCTTGGCTCGGCCTGGGAGGAGGGGACTGGACCTACCTAGACTGAGTCCACCAGGTTGATCTCAGTCTGTGGGGAAGGCTTTGCCCTGGAGGAGATTGGAATGGGGGGCGGGCTGGGGGGAAGGTGAGGGGGGCGGGAGGGGAGAGAACAAGGGAATCTGTGCCTGTATGTAGAACTTAATTGTATTGCAAAATAAAAATTAAAAAAAAAAAAGATACATGTTACTTTTACTTCTAAGCCTTTAGTCTTTAGGAGTCATTTGTTACTGTACAATGCCCTGTATTGTGAGCAATTTTTTGTTTTGCTCTGTTTTTGTTGTTTGAGACAGGATCTTTCTATGTTGTCCTGGCTGTCCTGGAACTCACTCTGTAGACCAGACTGGGCTTGAACTCACAGAGATCCACCTGCCTCTGCCACCACAGTGCTGGGATTAAAGGTTTATGCCACCATGCCTGGCTTTTCTGAGCAATATTCTATTATACATATAGTGTGTTTATGTAAACATTATATCTGTGGTCAAGGAATATGGCTCTAAATTATGTTGGGGTCAGCTTTGTTTCACACTCAACAGCAAGAGACAAAGTGAAAAAACAAAATCACAATGAAGGAAAAGCGGATACGCTCCCTAGGGAAAGTACTGGGATTCTCCTGGGGAATGGGTGTCTGGCAACTTCTGAGCTTGAAGGAACAAAGAGGTATCAGCAGCGCCCTGATGGTTCTCCCCAAACAGTCTTCAGTGAGGAAGCTATTGGGTGTCTTTCCTGTTTTGCAGAGGAGACTATTAAAAGTCAGCTAAAGAAAATCACTAGTGAGCAGAGCGAAGGTTACTGAATTCTCCGAACACAGGTTGATTGGCCTGGAACCTTCGGAAAGCCAGAGAACTAATGACCGCGCCCTCTCCTCTTCTCCTCCTTCCTCCTCCTCATTCTTTTGTTCCTCCTCTTCCTCTTCTCCCTTTTTATCTCCCTCTTTGTTCTCCTGTCTCTTTTGTCCTTCCACCCTTTCTTCCTTCCTCCCTTGTCCTGTCTTCTCAATCCACATATAAATCATAGAATTTGTTGCTATGTTTAGTCCCCAACATATGAATATATTGCGATCTGCCCATCTCCTAGGATCACACCAGCCACTTACAAAATAATTGCAAGAATGGTAACTTTTAATAACTTTTTCAGGAATATGATACTTTTATTTATGCTCACCGAATTGATTTCGTTGTTGATGATGCCTAGTGAATTTATTAGCCAATCAGACTGCTTCGTGAAGGGCAGCCCAATATTCCATCCTCTAAATTCCGTCTGTTGTAATTGAGAGCAAACACTCCATCTCTTCTCTCATCCACCCTCATCTTCTCTGCCGTTGGTATTTACTGGGTGATTTGGTACTTAATCATGAGAATGTTCCTCATCCTTTTTAGATGGCATTTCAACCTTCACTTTCATCATTAGTAGAGAAACTGCATTACAACTTCAGCTGCAGTGTGCATGTTCATATACAACAGATTTATGGAAGGGCTCGTTATTGATTGGGTAGGAATTTATATTACATTTCCATTCATCACTTTTTAAAATAGTTATTTTTATTTTTTATTTTGTGTATGCATATGTTTCTGTGTAGATATGTAGATATGAATGCAGTTACACAGAAAATACAGAAGAGGGCATCAGATCCCCTGGAGATGAAGTTCTAAGGCTTCTGTAGTAGGTACTGGGACCTGAACTTCAGTTCCCTACAAGAGCAGTGGGCTCTTTTATTATTATTAAGAAATTTTTATTCATTTTACATATCAATCACAGATTCCCCTCTTCCTTCCTCCAACCTCTTCCCCCCCCAATCTACCCCCCCCCCATTCTCTCCTACAAGAAGGCAAGGACTCCCATAGAGAGTCAGCAGAGCTTGGTACATTCAGTAGAGGCAGGTCCAAGCCCCTCTCCTTGCCTCAAGGCTGTGGGAGGTGTCCCACCATAGGTAGTGGGCTCCAAAAAGCCAACTCATGCACCAGGAATGGATACTGATCCTACTGCCAGGGGGCCCTTGTGTTCTTAATTGCTGAGGCATCTCTCCAGTTATCTCCATCATCACTTTTAGCCAAATATTCTCCAGGAAATATCAATTTGTCAACATATGTTATAAGAGCAGAGTACAATCCACTCACATTATTCTGCTTGGCCAAGTCAAATGTCTCTTATCAGAGTAGGTATATCCAACCTTTGAATCTATAACACAGAATTCCCAGCCTCCACAAATACCTTAACTTTCTTTTCCTGCTGTTGTGGTTACAATTCTTTGACAAAAGCAATTAAAGAAAAACAGGGATTGTTTTGGCTCAAACTTTGAGGTACTGTCCATTGTAGCAAAGTAGTCACAAAGTCAGAAAACTTGAAGATGCTGATCGTAGTACATCCACAGACAAGAAGCAGAGACCAATGCATGAGTGCATGCTAATGATTAGCTAGTGTTCTCCATTTTATACAAGGTGGGGTCCCTTGCCACAAGAACGGTACCATGCACAGTAGGCAGTCTCACATCTTAATTTACAAAATCAAAGTAAGCCCCCACAGGATGCAGAGAGGTAATTCTAGGTTCTAGGTAATTCTAGATTCTGACATGTTGATAACGAACACTCACCATCACAACCAATATCTATGATTAAATGTTGGGAATGGAAACTTCATTGCTTCCTGTGCTGCCATGGAGTTGTAAATAAATTTGAAACATTTCAAATCATATAAATGTATAATCTTGCTTCATGATCTTATCTGATAACATTTTTAAAATTAGTTAAAACTTCATTGACAGGGCCCTTTAATGTATTAGTCACATCTAGGCCCTCTATGCTTCTTCCTCTGATGAATTCATACGTCTTTTGATTTTTTTTTCCTTTTACCTGACTGATGTTTTTCCTGATCCAACTTTTCCCTCTAAAAGGATCTGTATGCTATAACCCAGGTCTAAGATAATTTCTGCCCTGTGCCAGATTCGTAAGTATATAGTCATAGACTATGTCTCCCACTCTAGGTAATCCGTTAGAGTATAAAGAGAGCAATATGAGGCCTGAAGAGATAGCTCAGTAGATAAAGTACTTGCTTCATAAACATGATGACTAGCATCCAGATACCTGGCACCTGTGTAAATGTCAGGTGGGTGTGAAGGCCCAACTTTAATCCCAGCACTAGGGAAGTGGAAATGAGTTCCATGGGCACACTGGCTAGATGACTAGTCCAGTTATCAATGAGCTTTTAGTTCAGGGAGAGATCTTGCCTTTGTAAATAAAATGGAAGTCAATTTATTAAGATATTGCATGTTGACCTGTCTATGCACAAATGCACCTGCACTAATGTGAAAGCATACATATGCACACCACCACACATATGCAGAGAGAGGAAGATGGGTTGATATCTCTGTGACAAGAATGCTAGGAAAGATAATGCCCTTGCTAAGAGCACAGGAAATTGGAAGGAAATTAGAGGGAACGTTAGCGTGGTGCACTAGGTAGGGAGAGAGAAGCCCTACTGGATTCGATCATCTCTTTGATGCACAAAATTATCCCTCAGTCTCCAGTCTCCCTAAGCGCCTCTTGGTTGGCTGCAGAGATAAGCAGGTGACTGCAACCTAGCCAATCATTGTTTGCTTTTTACCCCAGTGTGCATGATTGGTGTAGTATGGGTATCTAACAGATAGGGGCACTGATGGAGCTTTCTGTGGAACACAAAGAAACAGGGAACCTGCCAGCTCAGTTTCAATGACAGCTTCTAATATGTGAGATCAGAAGGGGTCAAAAGCTGCTTTCTTTTCTAGAGTGTCTGACATTGGAGCTGAAAGGAGCTGGGTGGAAAAGAAGTGATCACAGATAAAGCTAGCAATGCAGAAAGCTAGAGGAAATGCATGGTGCTATGCTCCATGGTGCTCTGGGGACAATTGGTACTGTGTGAATGATAGTTGGAAATTATTGTATTGTGGTTCAGATGATTGGATTTCTTATGTAATCCTACAGTGTTGTTGATTGTATTGTATTCTTGAAGGCATAACTCAGTCCCTACATATGTCCGCTGTTTCTGGAAATCGATGCACATATGCTTTCTGTAGTCAACAGTAGTAAGCTCTTGCATCAATGCTTTTGTGTTGGCACTCTCGATCTGAGATGGAATGAGAGCATAATCACTCAGGAGGCTGGAGTCAAACTTAAGCTACATGGTGGGAACTTGTCTCACCCACCTCTCTATTGCCCACCAAAAGAATTAGACAGGTAATAGGTTTTCAAGATGGATTTTCTAGAGACAGAACTTAGCAAAGCACAACAAATACTTTTCAGCTTTCCCATCTATACCAGTGGCAGACATTGCTAATCAATTGTAATGCTTGAACTCCTGGAGTCCGTGTTAGATGCTCCTTTTCGGATGGGTGCTCCCAGCAGTGACAGTTGATGTGCAGAGATAGTTCACACAATGAAAACTATCTGTTCTCTGGAGCTCAGGCAAGGACAGCCCGGAGTACTGAGCAGTGACCAGACATCAGGTTCTGAAGTCAGGACCCAGGTAGGGAAAGAACAAATGAAGGGACATCTAAACACTAACTGCATTAGTTCACTTTGGTTGTGAATACAGTATCAAAGTATGGGTAGCTTTAATAATAATAATAATAATAATAATAATAATAATAATAATACTCTCTCATCTCTCTGGAAGCCAAAACTTACAACTGAAGGATTTTCACTTTTGCTTTATGTTTTTTCTTAGACAGAGGGTCCATTCTGGGATGCCTCTTTGGCTTATAGACATTTTCTGCTGTTTCTCTTCTGCACACTCTCATCCATCTGCGTATATTTATCTTTATAATGAAACAGGGCAAACTCTGAGAACATGAATTTGACTCGTTGACCTCTGTAAAGATTCTGTGTCCAAAATACTCCCAGGGTGAGATGTCAAGAAGTCAGAGCTTTGCAATGCACATTTCCTGGGACATAATTCAATCCAATGTGTTTAATGGGTCCTTACATGGCCTTTGTCACCCTACACAAGGTACTTCTGTAAGCTCATGCAAAAGAAAAGAAGCCTGAAATTCAAGATCTCAAGAAATACATGAAGATTCACATAGCAAGAATTGTTGGTTGGGACAACACCCCAAATCAGGCCCCTGACTGTTTTGTTAGTGCAGTTTAAAAAGAAGAGGAATTGGCTTTGTATTAGACATTAAGGAGAAAGTAAAATTGGGGGAGTTCGGTGTGTAGGGGGGAGTCTGTGGATTTGGCTTCTAGGAAAATGATGATGTCATCCTTCCTTAATATTTCAGTGGCTCCCTATTCCCTGCAGGTTAAGACCTAAATTATTCAGCAGGAAACTCAGATCTGCTCATGATCCTACCCACTTCAATCTGCCTATCTCCAGCTCCCTACTTCCCAGCCTCCCTGGCCCCGCCACACTCAGTGTTGGCAGCCTCTACCTCAGCAGACAGTTGTAGGGAGGAAGGACTGAGAGAGTGTCACACACGGGTATGTCAACTTTATTTCTGGCCCCTGTTACCAGGCCCCAGGTGACCACAGCTCTGCCATGCTGCCTCTCTGATTTTTTACCTTTGCACCTAGCAGAGCCAAGTTCTGCTAATACATCTTCCTTCAATCCAGGAATGCCCACGAAGATCTAATGGGACCATACAGTAGGGAGCTGAGAGCAACCTAGTACATGGTTCTTTGCCTGTATGTGCAGTAGCCATTGAGATGGAGCCTAAAACAGCAAAGAAAGTCAAGTGAGAAGTCTCCAGGAAAGCTAGAAGCCTAACACCAGGGTGTGTCTGCTGTCCTTGGGGGTCACTCATTCTTAATTTTTTTTGTTCCTTCTCAAATGTTATGTCTACCTCTGGTGTGGCCAGGCACCCTCTTTTCTCTCCCTCCCTTCTGCCATACCATACCAGGAGTGGAGAATCAGACCACAAAGCTGTAATCAGCTTCTCTTCCTCCTTCACCAATCAATACGTGGCCATTTCTTAAAGTAAGATTCTGTTTTCTGAAGATAGATCTGCAGATATCCTAGCTGACACATATGTCTTCCAACGTTGCTGTATTCATAGATGACTTCTCAAAGAAACCATTATTAATGATGTAATTAATATGAAAGGCTACCATATATATCAAGCAGGTCATTAAGGCAGAGGTGGGGATGCAGCCATTTATATTAAAGATACATGCTATGGTCTGTACCCAAGCAATAGAAAATGCACAGCTGAGAAATCTTGCTTTCTAACTTGTGGTCATCGTTTTTCAGCCTCCATAGGCCCTCTTTGTGTTTGCTACTGGTAATGGTGTTGCAATTTCTGATAATTGTATAAAATGAGTTAATGAGGTAGAATTTTTCGGTGTGTGTGTGATGTGAATGTAGAGGTCAGAGGTCAATGCCAGGAGTCTTCCTCTATGCTCTCTATTTTATTTTTTGAAACAGAATATCTCACTGAACCTGGAGCTTGCTCATGGACTAGAACACCTGGCCAGTGAAGACCAGGAAACCTCTTGTCTATAGACCCCACTGTCAGCACTGACATTTCAGGTATCCTCCGCTACAATTCGCTTTTTATGTCGGTGCTGGATCTCTGAACTCAGGTTCTCTTGCTTGTATAGTAAGCACTTTGATGACTGAGTTATCTTCCCAGGTTCCTAAGGTAGACGTTTCACAGAAACACACAATCAAGTAAATCACAGCCTGTGAAAGACCTAGGGATGTAATGACCAGGATGGCTACCGGGCATTGGGAGAGCTTGATCAGAGTACACTCCTTTTTCTCCCAGAGACTCCCATCTGTAAGGACATTCCTTGTATGAGAGGGGCTTCTCTAAGGCAGATGTCCTGTACAGCTGAGTGGTCTACTTGAAGAGGAAGTACTGAAGGATGCTCTCAAGCTGTCCCACTCTGTGTCCAGGACACTCTATGTCTTTGCTGTAAGCATCAACACCTGTCTCTGATGTCTAGGGTGTTTAGATGTAACAGAAAACGGTGTCTGAACATGGTAGAATCCCAAAGTATCCCATAGTTCTGTGCAAATGTGATGAGCTAATCACATGTTTTAATGAAGCCTATAAAGAGGATTTTTCTTTTTCCCTTCTTTTCTCCTAGGAATAAATATCGCTTTTTGGTAGTAGCCAACATGTTAAATGTTTTTAATAAAAGTGTAGACTTAAGTTAGAGGGGAACATCTTTACCCTAGGTACAAATGATATTGCCACTTGCTGAGCTGAAAACACCAAGCAGATGGGGGAATGGTAAAAGTTGGGGAGCCGGACACAAAGGAGCTGTTTGTTATGCCTCTGTCAAGCAGATCCTCTTGAGTGTAGGCTGCAGCGTGCTGGCAGCTGCATCAGCAGAGCACCTGCGGTGAGTCCCAGAGGATGGCAGCAGCCAAGCCAGAACTGCACATACTGCTGCAGATGGAAGCTGGTTTCCCAGCTCACTTTGCCAAGAGGGGATTCTTGTTGGCTCGCTTTCCATGCACTCTGCAGCAGATGCCAGGAGCACAGAGGCAGCTAAAGAGTTTCTGCCCATCTTCCCAAACTGTAGGTCCTGGGAACCAGTCACAAGTTTGAGCTTTGAGTGATCAGGACTGAGATGTAGCAACCTTATCTGAAACCTCAGCAGACAGCAACAGCTCTATTCTCGGTCCCTTCAAGTAACTGATGTATCCTGTGAGGGTGAACACAGGAGCTCCTATGCTGATCTTTACTGTCTTAAGATGTGTTTTTATTTTTCAGTTGTTTGTATATTTCTGCCTGTAGGAAGAGTATGTGCGTATGTCAGTGCAGGTGGCTATAGAGTCCAGAAAAGAGCGTCAGACCCTGGAGCTGGACTTACAGGTGTTTGTGAGCTGCCAGACATGGGTGCTGGGGACCAAACTCAGGTCCTCTGCAAGAGCAGCCACTGCTCTTCACCATTGAGCCCTTACACTGAGTATTACTGGGGTGCCCAGTTTCTACAGCACCTAGAGCATTCAAGACTGTGTTGCTGTGTCATTATACATATCTCACCTACTTTTCGTGGTTCACATTTTAGAGAAATTTTTAAAAAATGAATTGTAGCAATTTTTAAGTATTAAAGGGTAAAAGTTAGATTACAACACAGGCCTGATTGTCTGAGAGCTTTGTCCCTTTCTGTCCCATAATGATTTTTATTTAAAAATTTAGCTGGGTTCCACCACATTTCAGGGTATGTAGAATTCCCAATGTGGAGTTCAGGCTGTCACAACACTGTCTAGAATTGTACACAAAGTCTAGTCCTGCAATTGTATTTTTTAAGAATGCAGGAAGTAATGGAAAAGAGTTAAGAAAGACCCATGCATACACCCATGCACATACAAATTGCCCCATACACATATGAACATGCATACACACACACACGCACACCACAGCAAATAGGTGAAAAGTTTACAAACCACAGCCATGTTAGAAAAGTGGAGGTTATTAACTGGATTTTGTGCTTTAAGAATACTCTTATTTGAAATGCCAGTGATTACATGCATATGTGTGAAAATACACAAAGATGTATAATAAGTAAGAAGAAAACGTTACAAAAGAAATGATAGGCTTTTACTAATTATAAAAAAAATCCCAACATCTAAGATTTAAAACTCAGAAAAAGTGTATACTATTTTAGAATCTATAGGGGGAAATGTGAAAAATAGGACTGGAAAGGTGACTCAGTGGTTAAGAGCACTGGCTGTTTTTCCACAGGACCTTGGTTTGCTCCCCAGCATCCACATGGTGGCTCACAATTGTCTGTAACTCCAACTCCAGGGCATCCAGGACCCTCTTCTGACCTCCCCAGGCACCAAGAACACACATGATTTACAGACACACATGTCAATAAAACGCCCAAAACATAAAATAAAATTTAAATGAATTAAAAAGTAATAAGAAACTAAAATGAAAGATGATTTGTCAATCCCTTTGCTTCACATGGATTATCCAGTGTGGTCAGATGTCCATGAAAGCCAGACTATTCTGGGATAGTTAGTTAAACTAGAACACAAAGATCTTGCTTTGTCAAAACACAAAGATTAAGCCAAGTCTTAATGGTGTTGAACCTGCTTCTTTCAGTCTGTTCTCTAAATTGGAGTTTTCCTGAACCTTCAGAGTCATGTTCCACAGAGAACCCATGGGGTCTTTCCATCCATTTTCTTCTGCATATGTTTGTGTATGTGCACACATGTATGTGTGTGTGTTTATGGGTGTGCAAGTGCATGTTTGAGTGGAGGTATGTGTAGATATAACAGTCTTAATATTAAATAAGAAACACAGAGCCAAATGCAGAGTTAAAAGCCTAAGAAGTCAGAGCAGTAGTAAGAGCTGAGACTTAAAACTGCCTTCTTACCCTTTCTGCTGCTGCTGTCCTTCCCCTCAGCAAGAGAGCTACTTCCTGTGTATTTGTCTTTTTATTGACTTTCTGTTCTGCCTTCTCATTGATTGTAAACCCAACCACATGACCTCCTCGTCACTGCCTGTCTATACAGACCTCTAGGTCTTCTATGGTTGGTATTGAGATTAAAGGCATGTGTCTCCATGCTGGCTGTATCCTTGAACACACAGAGATCTACCTGTCATGTGATCGGGATTAAAGGTGTGCACCACCACTGCCTGCCTTCTGCTATGGCTTGCTATTAGCTCTGATCCCCCGGCAACTTTATTTATTAACATACAAATAAAATCACATTTCAGTACAAATAAAGTATCACCATAGGGGTGTGTGTGTGTGTGTGTGTGTGTGTGTGTGTGTGTGTGTAGGCTAGAGGCCAGCATCAGCTGTTGTTCCTCAGGTGCTCACCACCTCATTTCTCATGCAGAGTCTCTCCTGACCTGGAGCTCATGAGCACAGTTGATTTTTTTTTTTTTTTTTTTTTTTTTTTTTTTTTTTGTCACAGTCCTCCCAAGACTGGGATTCCATGCATGTACTTCCAAGCCTGGCTTTCTATGTGTGTTCTGGGACCAAATCCAGGTCTGCTTACTTGCAAAGAAAGTACTTTATCAATTGGCTATCCACCATAGTGCAAACTTCCTTGTCTCTTTCCTGACTTGGCAATCCTGTCCTTGTGGTTGGTGTATGTGGTTTTTTATGTGGTGATATATGTGATAGTAAATGTGGTTAGTGTATTAAGTCATATATGTTTTTGTGGTTATGTATGTGGCTCTATACATGGTTGGTATATGTGGTCCTATGTGGTTGGTCATTGTCTCCCTTCTTTAGGGCCAGCACCATGATATGAACAGTGACGATAGAAAAGCCTGATAAATTTAGCTTGAGATTTGTGTCATCATGAAGGAAGTTTTCAAGTAGAAACTTGGAAGAGGATGATTATGAAGAGCACTCTGAGAATGAAAATATGATGATTGTGGTTGTGTTATCAGGTGAAGGTGACAGCTCACTGTGGCCTGACAGGTTGGTCATTATTGTGTGAAGCACAGTGGACATGGTGGTGTCCGAGGTGTCTGATGAATCTTCCAGAAAAAAGATGGCTCCTTAAATTTTGCACAATCTCTTTTGCCTTTTTAAGTCTCCGGCATATTGTTATTAGTCCAGAGTGTTTAGCTATATGTATTTGCATCACACACACACACACACACACACACACACACACACATCTATTCCTCATCCTGGGTATTCAATGTTATACACATGTTTATCCACACTCATCCTAGATACAAATTTCTACCAAGTTAATACAACTAGTTCTAGAAAGATCTTTTGTTTCCATTCCCTTTTGATGTTCACCTTGTTTTTTATTATTATTATTACTAATTCCTTCTCAGTTTGTCTTGTTCGCTTCAGGTGTTTAGTTTGGGGTGATTTTTATTTGGTTTAGGGAAGACACTCCCTAGTCATTATAAAAATTTTAACATGTCTCCTATGCAAAAACCATCTCCTGAAAAGTGGGTTTTATTTAGAATCTAAGAACATCAGGCAAGAGTTGTGACATGTGAAATATTTAATGTCTTTACAAAAAAATAACTAATTTTTACAAAAACAATAAAAAGAAATCGAAAGAAAACGAGCCGCAAGGCTAGTTTGGGAACTAACTGCATTTGCTAGCGTTAGGCTGAGTCTCTTGGTGGTCACTCACTTGGCAATATAAACTGAAGGACTAAAGCTGTTAGGAAAACTTTTCCATTTTTCTGTATAAGCCTGACATGGAGTGGAAGAGCTTCCCAGTGCCGCCCTTTAGAAAGCCATGCTCTCTTCATCCAGTCGCTTATTGTCTTGGGTTTCATTTTCGGTTCAGGGGAAAATTAAATTCCCTCGCCGTTGCACTATCTGTCTACCCAGGAAATTTTATCTCCGCATCGTTTTTATTTGCTATTTGTCCTCTGGGTAAAATACTGCAGGTCCATGAGGTTGTGAGTGCATTTCAAAGGTCTTGAGGGTTCAGCCTGTTCCTTCCTGCAGGTCAGTATTTAAATAATTCCTGACCTGAAGTCTTCTGTATTCTAAGATCCGCAGGAAAAGAAGGGGGAGGGGAGTCCCTGTGAGAACACAGCAGCTTCATTCTGGGCTTTTCTCTTTGTGAATCACATCATTTCAAGTACTCACTTTTGTTCCTGTGCTGAGCACATAGGAATTTTCTGGAACTTTCTGTCAATGCCTGAGCCATATCAAACCTTTCTATTCTTATAGCCTGTCCTTCCATGTGGATTACAAAGGACTTTGCAGACAGATTACACAGGGTCACATTTCATTGTATTTCTGTTCTTAGTGATGCTGTTTACTGTACTCAACAAGAAGACCAAAAACCAGGAGTTCCTATTTTAATTCCATCATTATCATGCTCGATAGGACTCAATCTTACTCAAAATGTCTACCCTTCTTCCTCACTGATAGTGCTTAGTGACTGTCACACAGCTAACATTCAGAAACTTTCTGAGTCTTTGGACGGTAGGAGTGACATCAATCCACACTTGTGAGCATGTCCTTACCCTGCCAGCTTTCCTGCATGGCCTGCACTGCTCATTGCATAGTAAATAAATGTCTTCCTGGGAGCTTGAGATGTCACTAGAGCACTCGCTTAACACATGCAAGGCCCTGAGTTCCATCCTCAGAATCACAATGAAATTAAAGGAAGCAAACAAACAAAACAAAATTGATAGCTGTAATGTAACCACTCCAGTGATCAAGCTAGCATTGTTCAAAGACTAGGTGAGATTCTAAGAATTCTGTAGCCGTGCTTGTAGGCTCTCCTCTAAGATCCATTACTTCATTATCTCTGGGTAGTTGACTAGGTTTCCAGCATCAGATAAGATTTTCTTCTTGTTGATCAGGTCTTAAGTCTAATCAGAGAGCTGTTGATTACTACAAAGGTATGGTTACTGCCCAGGTCTGTGTGCCTCTACTGCATCTGCAGAGTTAATGTGCCATGCAAGCTATATTTAGGAATATATATGTGCACATATTCCTAAGTGCCCTTTAAGCAGCCTGTAAATATAGCGGTAGCATTGGCCAATACAGTGTGAACATTATTTTCTCTTCTGTTCTTTACTAACATACCTTATGACAAGACAAACTGGTATTAGCAGTATCCAGAGTGTCACCAGACTAAGATGTATATGTTTGTAGTGTTGATTTTTATTGATGGCCGACCATAGTAGGTTCCCATCTCTTCCAGAAGTGGATTTTATGAAATTTCTTTTAAAATAAAGACTTTTTAGCTTGAGGAGTGAGAAAAAAAAACATGCTGATAATATAGGTGTTAAACTGATAGGGAACAACAAACAAAATTCTGAAGACATGGGAAATTGTAGATGTTTGGGACAGACACTGCTGTGAGCTTTGCAAAGTTGTACAAGAATGACAATGATGTGTGAATGACTTGAGAGGATGGCAGAATGGCAGGAATGTGAAGAACTGCAATGTTGGTCCATGACCAGTAACCGTACAGAGTATTGTTATTGTTACAGAGAGTGACTGCAGATCCCATCTAAGTTCTCTTCCATTTAAATGGGGTCAGATTTGCTGGGACTGCTTTCCATATTAGTAGTGTATTTACTTGGATGACAACAGAGGATGGTACAGTTAAGTGCACACACTCATCACACACAGGTTACCTTCATATTTGGTTTAGTGTAGCTTTTGTCCAACCTTTTAGACTACTTCCTGTCCTAATTGGGAAATTTTGGAATCATTATTGTGCACATAAAAATCAGTCATCACAGTCTTTCTAAGTAGGAAGTATGAGTAAGGAGGTATGGAGTTGAGAAAAGTCTGAAAGAGGCTTGCTTGGTGGTGACTTTGTTCATGTATTGCCTAGAATTTGCTGGAATGCCCCTGGCTATTTGTGCCTCTGACACTTGGCAACAATAAGCTTTTTGAAAACAGAAACTTCGTCTGCTTCTTCTCTGTTCTATTCTGCTGACACTTTTTCCAAGCCCTCAGTTGATCCTGCACCCATTCATTCATCAGCAGCTTTCAATTAAAACATGCTGATGTCTTCCATTATAGGTGCCAATACATCCATTCAATTATTAACAGTAGTGGCTTTGACAACATTTATTGTTGCTATAGATTACCGAATATAAACCAGAAGACTGCTGGATATTTTATCTCTATGAACGCTACTGCTTATAAAAACTGAGTGAGGGCTGGGGTACTAGCTCTAAAGAGAAAACTGAACTAAGAATAGTTGCTCAACCTGCCAACTGATAAAAGATATAGGACCTTAACCCACACCTTTCCGATTTCCCAACTTCAATATCCACTCTTTCTTTCTACTTCACAATGCCATTTTGAGAGCCTGGGGCCGAGATAAACCATAAGCTCCCCTACCTGGCCATCTACTTTACCTGTGACAGTCAACAGTCCCAGTTCTTCTAGCCTAGCATTCCTCAGTGCAGTTGTTCCAAGTCACTGAACCTGGCAGCGTTAGTCTCCTTGTTTAGTCTCTGCAGGTTTAACAAACAGTTAATGCAGTGTCTCCCTTTGAACATACTTAATGTGTGCTTTTATTCATCCAAACACAGAAGGCAGTGTTCTGTAAAGGTATAGTCTGTCTTCTTCCTAGCGTCTCAGCAAGTTCCTGCCTCACACACAGAGTGAGGGTTGAGCCAGCCTGGGGTACAGTACCGTCATGATGAATACACAGACACGGAACGCAACACCACAATTAAAACAGTCCCAGCTCATTCTTTCTTGCTTTTCTTCTCAGCAGGTGGATTGTTCTGAGAAGCCGTCTTGGCTGCTCACATTAGCCATTTGCATTTTGATTCTGCTTACTGATGCTTTGTGGATAGGGGAGTAGGGGGAGAGAATCTTGGTTTCCTAGGTGGAATTTTTATCACTCTGATATGAGGTTGCCAGGTGGACAACTTAGATCACATTTCTTTTTGGTTTTATTTGTGTATGTTTTTATGTACATGCATGTGCTATGTATAGGTGGATGGTCACCTGTGTATGTAGAGATGAGAAGCTAGCCACAGGTGCTGTTCCTCAGTTTCTCTTCACCTTGTGTTCTGAGACAGGGCCTTTCTCTCTGACGTTGAAATCGCCAATTTAGCGATTGTGATTGGCCACTGAGCCCCAAGGATCTTACCATCTTTGCCTTCAGAGCACTTGGATTATAAATACAACCCAACAGCCAGATTTTTAAAGTGGAATCTAGGGCTCAAATCTGGGTCATCACACTTTAGCAGCAAGTAATTTACAGAAGGAGGCTTCTTCTGAGTCTTCTTTTGTTTGTTTGAACTTAAATAGGATCTTATCTTAAAACCCCCTGGTCAATCATAGGGGCCTTTTTAATGTCTTCTCTCATAATGATATCATGCAAAAGACATGCTATTTCTCCAAGCAAGACCCTCAAAAAATATTTTAAGCTCGTTTAGTGATAGGATTTAGTCATAGATATGTTTTAGCCAAAGCCCTTGATGATAGGGAACAGGTCCTCTTTAAAAATAACCCAGTTGAAAAAATGTTTTCAAAAGATAGGGACCATCTCTTTAAGATCCAAACATTGAGTCACAAGTTGGCCCAGTCATTGATTGGCTACTCTCACAAGTTCTGACTGCCTGGGTGGCCAGAAACCAGAGGCTAGACAGCCCAGAGATCTAGGACAGAACCAACTACAACTGACTGAAAACAAAGAGTCACTGAAATGATTCCTAATGATATTCTGCTATACTCTAGACCAGAAACTACTGTAATAGGTGGATGAATGAAAGGGTGCATACAGGTATGGAGACATACATACATAAAGGGTAAAGGAAATAGAAAGTTATAGGGTAGTATGGAGCTGCATATCTTTCTCCTCAACTTCATCTCCTTCCCTTTTTCCTCCTTCAAAATCAACTTCCCATTCTCATTTCTCTAATTTCAGTCACAGATCACATTGAACACTGCAACATAATTTACTATATTCCTGTTGCTAAGGAACAGTTTGATCGAGTCTCCCTAGGGTCCTACAGAGGTTCTGCCCTGACGTGGAGCAACTTCATATAGGAGCAGATAGAAGATCTCTTTTGCTTCAGCACAGGAATCAGCATATTCCAATTTGGAGAACTCCTTCCTCATCTGTGCCACAGTCAGCTCCTCACTGGAGGCTGTCAATCCAGCTAATGTTTCTCATCTACTCCTCTGTCTACCCAAAGCACAAGAAGTACTTCTGGGAACAGTGGCCACATACAAAGTTCTGAATGTCATTTTCTTCCCTTTGTTTGAGATAAAGGCTTACTATATAGCTCAGGATGATCTTGACTTCCCTGTGTAGCTCAGTCTACCCTAAAACTTGTGATCCTCCTGCCTTAGTCCACCAGGGCTGAGATTGCCGGCATAGGTTCCAAGTTCGTGTTCTGTTTCATCAACCTTTATACTGATCAATCAGGCTCACTTAAGTATTTATTAATTGTTTTTTGTTTGCTTGTTTTGTGGTAGATAGATACTACGAGATTGTATCAACTTAGCTTATTTTCTCCCTTAGTATCCTTAGAAGTCATTTCCCTATGTGTTTGTAATTTTATTGTGTTTATCAGTGAAGGTAGTACACCAGAATAAGAACTGTCAGGTTTAATTCTCTGCAGTGGTGCTCAAAATAGAAGTTTCATAAGTAACAGTGGCTTGCTCAGCTAAAATTAAATGTCTGTGTATTTTAAAAGGTTTTCCTATCTAGTATTTGCAACATATACCTTTCTGGAACTCACAAGCATACTGAGAACAAACACTTTATAGTACCATTCAATTTTACAAGTTACAATTGCTTAAAATGCCAGCTGTAGGAAAGTTCTACAAGTAACTAAATAATCTAAGGCATCAAAATCTGGTCCTCTTACTCACAGACATTCAGTCCAGAGAAGTATCATTCAAAGAAAACAATGTATACGCAAAATCCTCTCTATCACATTCTAGGAATCTAAGGACAAGTCCAAACCGCAGGAATGATATATGTCTGCCCTGGGGGGTCACTAATTGTGCAGCCCTTTAGTTAGCTTTAAAGCCAGACCTCCCTCTGAGCTTTAGTGAATATGTCTAGGCCCAGGAAGTTAGAGAACTCTCTTCTCTACTCTTGTTTCTGCACCCTTACCATGAGTTGTGAATGGCTGTTTCCCTACTAGATAAACCAGAATGAACAAAACACAAAATAAAACAACTGAACAAACAACTCTGTCTCCCCTCCAATAGCCTTCATAGAACAATTGTGTGCAATTGGTAAGGGCATATATACGTGTGTGTGTGTGTGTGTGTGTGTGTGTGTGTGTGTGTGTGTATGTGTGTGTTTATAAAATTAAAAGGAAACAGATAAAATAAGGGGAGGAGAAGGCAGAGAAGGATGGAAGGATGGAAGAAAGGAAGGAAAAGAGTTGAGTCCCAGATCCTTGGCAATACCATGTTTTGTGGAAAGAAGAGAAAAAAAAGAGGACCGAAGGATAACTCAGTGGCACCCAGTACAAATGGGGATTGAGGGAGACTCGTTAGCACATCTGAGATGAGGCTGCATTCTAGAGAGAAGAATCAGCCTAGGAGGGTTTCCACAGTGAGTGCTCCTGAGCCCCCATGAGAAATGCTAGCACTACCCACTCCCAGATGTGTGACTGTGGGCAGTTTGCTTAAGTCTCCTGGGATCTGAGTCCTGATGGTAAAGGCTAGAATAGTACTTACTCTCCCGTGTAACTTTGGCTTTGCATTTCTAAAGCGCAAAGCGAGGCACTCACAGAAAATAACATCATGGAAGTCTGGCCAGGAAGAGGCACCGGCATAGGAATGGTCCTGATGACCAGTGCCCTAGCAACACTAAGTGTGGGAGTTAATCTTCGCTGTCAGCTTGACAGAATGCGGAATCACCTAGGAGACAAACCGAGGCTTCAAACATGTTTGTGAGAGAGTTTCTAGACAGTTTTTATTCAAGGTTAATACCCACCCTAAATACAAGTGGCACCATCCCATGGGCTGGACCTTGGACTGAACAAACAGGAGGCAGGGTGAGCACCACTCATTTCTTTCTTTCTGCTTTCTGAATGTGGACGCAATGTGACCAGCTGCCTCCTAAGATTCTAATTTTTCATTTTTGTATTGTGATTTATTTTTTACCTGGACATATGTAAATAAAGTATTTATAAGTTCAACTATTACACTTTGAGCATCTATCTATCTATCTATCTATCTATCCATCTATCATCTATCTATCATCATCTATCTATCTATCTATATCTGTCACCTATCTATCTATCTATCTATCTATCTATCTATCTATCTATCTATCTATCCATCCATCCTGTGTGTGTGTGTATGTGTCTGTGGGAGTTCCCATGCCACATTGAATGTGCAGAGGTCAGAGGTCAACTTACGAGTTGATTGTCCCCTTCCATCTTGAAGGTTCTGGAGACAGAACTCAAATCACCAGGCTTCATGGCATGTCTTCACCTACTGAGCCATCATCAATCTGGCCCTAATCTCAATACTTACACTGTACATGTTTCATTAACTTGTAATTTTGTGATTTGTATTTTATTAATTTTTTATTTTACAAAGTGAATATTCTTTCTTCCGCTGTGAACCAATTAGTTTAATTAGGGTAAATTGCAGGACCATAGATTAGGAGTTATTTACATGAACAGGAGCAACTTACTAATGGTTATAACACTGAAGAAAATTTCTCTCCTTTATTAGCAACCATTAATGGTTTATCAATCCTCGTGGAGTAATGAAGACCCTCCCACCTCCAGCATGGAATATTGAAGGGTCCAGTTTTGTACAGATCTTGTGCTACATTTTTTTTCTTCAAGTGCATTTCTGCAACTTTATTCAACTACACTTTTCACAAGGAGAAAATACTCTGTTTTTGTTTTGTTTTGTTTTATTGCTTGTTTGTTTTGTTTTGTTTTTCTCACTACATTGCATTGCATACTTAGCCACTAGTATGAAAATAAATCCTATGCCATGCTCAGGACCCAGTTCTGAGTTACAAAGTCCTACATCATCACTGAGGTTGTCACCCACACATTAAGAATACTCAGAGTTTGCCGGACGGTGTTGGCGCACGCCTTTAATCCCAGCACTCGGGAGGCAGAGGCAGGTGGATCTCTGTGAGTTCAAGGCCAGCCTGGGCTACAAAGTGAGTTCCAGGAAAGGCTCAAAGCTACACAGAGAAACCATGTCTTGAAAAAAAAAAAAAAAAGAAAAGAATACTCAGAGTTCATTATGGAAGATGAACTATGGTCAGCCCTGTGGTGTCAGGCTCCATATCCAGCTGTGCACGTGGTAGCAGCTGTCATTTCCCCCTTGTTCCCTGTTGCATTTCTGGGTGTAGCTTGTGAGATGGTGTGGTGGTGGGGAATGTCAGGAAAAGGTTTGGAAGCAAAGCCTGGGGCATGTGGTATTGAATGTATCTCCATGCCTAACATCCCAGCTTGTTACAATGCTGTAGTAGGAAGCATTCAGAACCATCAAAATCAATTATTTAAAACTCATAATTCAGTCCAAATTAAAGATTTATTGCAACAAAGCAAAAAACAAAGTACAGACACAAAGGAAACACAATCTAGCTCTGGCATCATCACTACACAGGATGTAAATTGATCCTGCCAATGTATGACAGAACAGGATATATTCAAAAGAATTCCAAGGCTTTCTGGAAAAGATTGCTCAGAGGGTGAGTGTGGCATACCCACATGGGTGGGTTTGTAGGTTTTCTTTTAGCCCACTCCCTATTTTGCAGCAGGTACTGTCTCCTGCACTTTTAATGGTGTCTCTCTGGGGTCTGAATTCTCATTGAGAATGAATACACTACAGTTTTTTGATTTGTAAACAGTCAATATGTCAGGGTCACTGATTTTGGCAGGGGTGCAAAGTTTGTAGTCAGAGCTGTGTGAGTCCTAGCTACATTTCTTAGTAGGTATGAGATCTTGGTCACAGCTAATGAATACTGTGGACCTCACATACCCCACCTGTAAAATCTCCCTCGTTGCTTTACATGAAATTATATCTCCTAACTGCCCAGCACACGACTGCTCTATTGCTGGTGTTAGCCTTGTGCTAACACCGTGTAGTAAATGCCTGCTGCACTTTTGAGCTTTTGTAGGAATGAGTTATACCCCACCTATACATTTGAAATCTCCAGTCTTCACTGCAGTGTACAAGTAAAGATGGGCACCAGTGTTTTTGAAGTAATGCTAGTTTCCAGATGCAAAGCTGTCCTTGAAAGAGGTTGTTTGGCTCATGTTATGACTGCAGACCTTTTACCTTAGCAACAGTGTGGTCTTTAACAAGGTTTCATAAGCCCTCTCACAGTTTTTGTCTTTGTACAGTTGGGTCTTCATGAAACCTTCCTTTTAAGGGTGGTTGGAGGCTTTGGTGAGTTTTTATTGTGCAGGAGTCATGATGAGAAGAGCAGCTTCCTCTCACTTCCTCCACCTTGAACTGAACTGTGGTCTCTACCTCATACCATCCTGCCATGACTCAACCCTCTCACTTCCTCCACCATGAACCGAGCAGTAGCCTCTAGCTCATGCCGTCCCTGCCATGCTTGACTTGACCCTCTGGAGCTAGAAGCCCAGACAGTCCTCTTCTCGCTTGACCCTTCCTGCCGGGTGTTTGTCACTCCTCCACTTGTCTCTCTCGTTAGCACGTGACTTTGGTGACAGATGGAAATGAAGTGTATCTTCTCCTGTGAAAGAAGCCTTTGCTGAAGGCATTAGTGACACTCAACCGAATCCCATAGGATTCATGAGGAACATAGTCCTTCCTAACATCTCCAGCAGCTAACATCAGGGACAGCCAGCTACCCTAGTGTGACCACACTCTCCTTGGAAGTTGCTTTTTACCAGGCATGTCCTTCATATCTCTCATCCCAGTGCCTAATGTAGCTTCTCCAGTCACATGAAGGTAAGGAGGATAACTATGGGAAGAAAAGTCAAGAACAAATTACCAGATATTAGTCCAGGGAAGGTACCTGTTGTTTGAATCATTAGATGGTTTTATAATATAAAACCAGGCGCCAGATATTGGGTGAAAGCTGAAAGAACAGGGAAGCAGAGCAAACCACGGCTAACCTCACCTCACCAACTCCTCAGCCGATCCTGTTTCCTCAGACTGAAAGCCTCTGAGTCCTCACCCTGAAGGATCTCAGCTGAACTGCTGCTTTAATTCCTGGTTCTTCATGCCTTGTATACTTTTCTCCACCCAGCCATGTTACTTTCTGGGATTAAAGGCGTGTGTGCTTCCCAGTACTGGGATTAAAGGCGTGTGCTAACACTGCCTGGTTCTGTTTCCAGGGTGGCCTTGAACTCACAGAGATCCAGATGGATCTCTGCCTCCTGAGTGATAGGATTAAGGATGTGTTCCACCACTGTCTGGCCTCTATGTCTAATCTAGTGGCTGGCTCTGTCCTCAGATGCCCAGTCAAGTTTATTAGGGTACACAATATATCACTACAGCTACTTTTTCTTAACTTCCTATAGACAAGCATTTCCCTCTCTCTGAATGTATTTGAGGAGCTGTGGAAGTCCAAAGTAATCCAGAAAAATTTCCATCAGTTATGCAAAAGCAAGAGACTAGCCAAGACGTAAAAGTTAGTAACCAGTACCTAGGGGTTCAAATGTTTCCTAGCATGAGCCTTGCCTTGAAACTCATCCTTAGGCTGCAGTTCTCAACCTAGAATGACAGCAGGCTTATATCACCTGTCATGAACTTAGAAAAGGCTCTTGTTTATGCAGTGGGATGCTCAGCCCCTCAATTATGCCATGAGAGGCTGAAGGGAAAAATAGATACATTTTTTTTTGAAATCTGTTTCTAGAAATCTCCAATAAACTGAAAGAGTTGAGCATACAGAATTTTCTGTTGTTTCTGCAAAGAGATAATTTGTTACAGGGAAGCTCATTTTCTTATGTGGAGTAAATACTGCTTCAGACCCAGTGGAGATTAACACTAGCAGATGAGATAGATTGAGAAGGAAGAGGCATAATGCTTCACTGTTATATTTACTGTGTTAAATATAAAGTGGGAATTGATGAAAAATGTGCTAGAGTTTCCCATGTGAGCCTAAGTGATGAACTGGGGTTTATTTGCCATCTGGCTTTTAAGCAGGGATTTTTTCTTGTTGTTGTTCATGTCAGAAAAACGGCACCTTCAGAACTATTGCATTACAGACATCTGTTTATCAGACCTTTGCTTGGATGAATTATTCAGAATACGCTTAAGGTTGTACTTTACCTGACATATGGAAATATGAGGCTGCACACACAGTGTCGGCATATATCTGTCTACATAAAATCAGGTGTCACACTCGAAGCCTGGAGTGTTGGAACATGGTAGGTGGCGATTTACTATGAGGGATATTAATTGCTCAGGCTGCTGTGATTCTTGATGCCTGTATTTCTAGAACCCAGTCTGTGGAATGTCATGTGATTGTAGGGTTTTGTGTCTCTTTCCCTTGCTTATTTTCATTATGTTCTTAGGATAACAGTGGGAAATTGCCCTTAGTGAACATGCATTCAGTGGTAAAACTGTTGGTGATACCATCTATGTCAAATAAGCAACCGATACATTAGTCAGAAGGACAAACACCCTGGACATATGGGAAGTCTCCAGAAGATGATCTGGATAGAAGTCAGGCTTCAAAAATCCCCTTGGCCCACACACCTTCAGAACAGGATAGGAAAAAATGAGCACTGTATATAGATTTTGGAATTATTCAATATATTGTTTTCTTTATTTTCCATCTACCAAGTCATCCATCCATCTATCAACCACCAATTGGCCCAACCAGCCACCCACTTACCCACAGAGTCAACTGCCTATCCCTCTATCTACTGAGCCACCCACTCATCCATTCATCTCCCCACTCAACTACCCATCAATACGTGCATCAATCTATTTACCCATGAACCCATTCGTAGATACATCCACCCATCAATGACCCATCTATCTGCTCACCAATGTAGTCACCTATCCATCTATGTATCCAGAATTGCAAAATACTTATATGTGGGCTGGAGAGACAGCTTGGCAGATAAAGTGCTTTCCAAGAAGCCAATTTCAATCCTTGGAACCCACAATGTGAAGACAGAAAACTGACTCCCTCAACTTGGTCTTTGACCTCCACATGTATGCTGTGGGATGTTCACACTCACATCCACACAAACACAAATTAAATAAACAAATGTAAAAAAGATAAAAGAGTATATGTGTGCTAAATACTGGAGGTGTATCTTCTCTGTTTTGTCATGATTGTATGAGGAGGAGGGGAGACTAGCCAAATCAAATAACCACCAAGAACAATGAATAATTTTAAATTAACATGGGTGCTCCTACAGGAGTCTGTGTAGGGCAAGGCTGGCATATCTCTTCAAAGACTTCCCAGAGGAAGAAACTGTGAAGTCATCATAAATAAAACTGATAGACAAGATTCTCACTTGTCAGAGGTGAGTGAGTCTCTCATCTGGGAAAGAAGACTGCAATATGATGGAAACAGGACTAGAGGGTTCCAGTTTGGGGGAGTGTTTCCCACCATTTAGAGGCCAATGAAGCTGAAGTCTGATGCCTCAGCAGGCAGGAAGGCCAGTCGCACCCTGTTAGTCACCAAATGCAGACCCAGGTCTTTCAACCTAGGGTGAGGAGAGAAGAGCTCATTCAACAATAGTGATGGGAAACAACTGTACATTCCAACAAATGGTGGCCTGTGCAACCTGATTAAACCTTTCAAAAGATCCCTTATGCCTGCTTTCAGGTTCCATTTGTTTCTGAATTCTCTACTATCTCAGCAGTCAGCAAATGTTAAGAAATACAGATAATATGTGATGAAGTTCTTCCCGAGGCATGTGGTCCTCGTGAGACCCAGAGGGACAGCATACAACTTTGCCCAGACCTCGGGGAGAGTTCCATCAGACTTTATAACCTTTTATGGGAATGTACCACTGGGTCAGGTGTTCTCCTTATGAAAGAGATAAAAATGTGCTTTTTAGGATGTCTTTTTTTTTTAGGGCCAGAACAAAATCTTACTATGTAGCCTGATTTGGTTTGGTACATTCTCTTTATCCCAGGGTGACCTCAAACTTAGAATTCTCCTGCCTCATCTTCCCTAGTGCTTAGATTGCATCACCCAACTCTAGGTTGTCTTTAAGGGCAGTAGAGCAAGTCTAGGTGAAAGAAGAGAACATCAAAAGGTCTCGAGCCTTGGAGGAGACTGCTTCTGTAACACCAGAGGAGAAAGACCAGATCACCAACATGAAGGCTTTAGATGGATGGAGCCCATGACTTGGAGAAAATGGTAAGACTGGATGGAAAGAGATTCCAGATCAAACTTCAAATGAGAAATGTTTAGTACTTAAAGGAGGCTGAGACCATTTGGAGGTCAAAACCCACACATTCAAGGTCTATACCCTAAATGGCCATACCATGACATGAGCCTGCCTGATGTGGGGCAAGGAGAAGAAGCTCTTCTTGTTTAGCCAAAATATTCTATTTGCCACCTCCCTATCCAGCAGCTCAGTCCATTCTCTTTTTATTTTGTAAATGAAGTCTCTCTCTCTCTCTCTCTCTCTCTCTCTCTCTCTCTCTCTCTCTCTCTCTCTGTGTGTGTGTGTGTGTGTGTGTGTGTGTGTGTGTGTGTGTGTGTGTGTGTGTGTCTAGGAATCTGTGCACATGTGTGGTAAGCTTAAGGCTATTTCTAGCCTTCAGAGTTCTAGAGTGTCCTGGCTGCTTCTGCAGGACAGCTGTTCTGTACTAGTCTCCCGTGGAGTTGATGAAAACTATCCATTTCAGTGGTCCTCTATGCATGTGGACGCAGCTGTTTTGCCCCCCTGAATTCTTCTTGGTGTTTTCTCCTGGGGACTCTGTGCTTTGTACCTGCTGAGAAGGACAGCTTGTCATCTAGAAGCCACTTTTGCTTCCCAAAAGCTTGAGAAGGAGGGAGTCAATATGGCTAGTTTGGTGAGAGAATGATCTCATTCCATGGTGGGTGAAGTTTCTATTACACTTTTCTGCAAACTCTCCTGCTTCCAATCCCCTCAGACAACAAAACTACAATTTGCTGGATAAACAGAAACAGTGGGGATAGAGGCTTCCTGGCAACTAGTCTGTCAGAGGTGCTGTGCTTGTTAGCAGGGTGAGAGTTAGAGGAAGCCTTCAAGTTGTAGGGAAGTGAATTACCTAATAAGCTTGGTGGAACTTTCTTCCCTGGGAGTCGACACTATTAAAGTGGAGAAATCCTATGAGGCTGTTTTGCAGCATTAGCATTTTTCACTGGAGCACGGTATTCAAACCCTGTCTCTTTGCCCATGTTTCTGTACAATAGTAATTGTTGCTTAGCCATTGCTTCCTACCTTCCAGATGTGAGTGCCAGAGCTTCCAATAATCCATTGGGCTACCCTAAAGCATTCCAGAGTACACAGCAAGTAGGTTGAACTTCTGTTTATTTGTATTTCCCCTTTTGCAGTATCCTCCACAACATAACACCAATCAAGGAAAGAAAGGAAAGTCACGCAGCAGGGTAATTGTTCATATTAGAAAAGATTTCACAAGTGTCCCGAGTAAGTTCATACTCCATGCATGGAAACAATACCTTCAACATATGGACCAAGCCAGCTTATACCTATTCTACATTGTGTGATTAATGCAAGGGCCTATGGCCTGCATATTAATTCTTAAGATCTCTTGTGTCCTCCAAAGTAAGAACAGTGTCAATATGCCTTTGCTGAAATGAATTTGTGTGTGTGTGTGTGTGTCGCGCACGTGCGCGCGCGCGCGTACGTACTCTTACTCGTGAGTACAGTGCTTACAGAGTCAAGGAGCGAGTCAGATCCCTGGATCTGGTGTTAGAGGCAGTTGTGAGCAATTGGACATGGGTGCTTAGAATTGAACACAGGTCCTTTGCAAGAGCAGCAAGCCCTCTCAACTACTGAGCCACCTCTCCAAACCCCCTCCCCCAGGTGAGCTGCTTAGAAGGTGGGCTGCAGACTCACTTTGGAATATTCTGGAAAAAAAATACTGTGCCTTCCTTCTTTCAGACAACCCATCCTTTAAATTGTGAAACAGACAGTAAATATCCAATTGCTATTCTATCTTGTAATAGACTGTTTAATTTTGTCCTTCCTCTTCCTTCCTTCCTTCCTTCCTTCCTTCCTTCCTTCCTTCCTTCCTTCCTTTCTTTCTTTTTTCCTCTCTCTCTTATTTAATTTATTTATCTTTTTTCAGGACTAAAGTTAAACTGAAAATATTGTGCATGCTAGACAAGGTCTCTCATGACACTGTATCCAGTCTTGGAGTTTTGAGATGGGTTCTCCTATGTCTTCATTGTCCTTGAACTTTCAATACTACAGGGATTCTAAGAATGTGACACATGTTCTAGTAGCTCTGTAATTTATATTAATTACATTTTACTTATTTTTATTGGCTGAGGTGGGGTGTGTGCCATGCACATATGTAGAGGTCAGAAGACAATTTGCAGCAGGCAGTTCTCTCCTTCTATCATATAACTCCTGAGAATTGAAATCAGGTTGTCAGGCTTGGTGACAAGTACCTTGATCCACTGGGCTATCTTGCTAGCCCCATGATTATTTTTATAATGCCCCATTGAGGATTGCAATTAGTATTGATGTATTAGAAAAAAATATCAGTGCCAGCCTGCAAAGATACCCATTCTATGGGCAGCCCCCCAAAACAGTTGATAAGCTCCCCAAATACTGTCATGTAGAGCAAGAAGATTAAATATTTATGTCTGTTCACTGGGGTAATAAAATTGCATTCAATTATGTCTCAGGCACTACCTCTAATGATTGTTGAAAACTCAGTAATAACACAAAAACTCATAAAAAATACAGAATAAACAAGACTGGAAGAAAATTATGGGAAAATAGCCTCTGGCTTGTAGAAATGGGACTTTATGCTGAAATAATTTGAAATAATAGTATATGCATAAAAACCAAGTGAGTTTATATAACCATACTCTAATCTCTAGAAACTTTTCTTTATGTTATTGTTCTTTACCAAGTTAAAAAAAATAAAAATAAAAGTAGGCTACTACGTCAGTTGGATTTACAGGAAATTGCAAGTTGTGCTGAAGGAACTAAAGCCCTTGGGGACAGGCCAGCTCTTTCTGCATCTCTGAACTCTTGGCGGTTACATGGAGCTCAGCTCAGAGTCAGGGCTCTATCCGTAATTGCAGAAGTAAATTAAGAAATAAATTTCTGTTTAGTAGCTCCGTCTTAGTCCTCTGTTCTAGAGAACAGCAATCAACGATGCTGCTGCTTGCACTTAACAATATCTGAAGATACTATGTATGTGTGTGTGCATGTGTGCTGTGTGCTGTGTGCTGTGTGTGTGTGTGTGTGTGTGTGTGTGTGTGTGTGTGTTCAGGTGCACTTGCATGAGCACGTGATTTAGAGGGCAGAGGTTGACATTGAGTATCTTCCTCTGTCTCTCCCCACTTCGCATTTTGAGAATCTCTTACTGGACCTAAAATTTGTTTTTTCACACACACACACACACACACACACACACACACACACACACACATACACACACACATACACAGGCTGACTAACAAGCCCCCAAGTTCCACGTCTCTGCTTTTCCAGCCCTAAAGTTGCAGGTCTATGCCACCACACCCAGATCTGACACAGGTGCAGGAAATCTAAACTTGGATCCTTCTGGTGGCGCAGAAAGCACTTTACCTCCTGAGGCATCTCCCATTCCTGAAAACATTTATGCTTGGGGTACTTGGGGTACTTGGGGAAGATGTTCTACTGTCCTTGGTAGAGAAGAAGTCAGGAAAGTTGGTAAGTCTTTTACAGTGCTCAAGAGGGCCCCCTGCACTCTAACATGTCTACAGAGCTAAGGTTATGCTCTATCTATCTATCTATCTATCTATCGATCTATCGATCTATCGATCTATCTGTCTGTCTGTCCAACGGTCCATCCACTCACCCATCCATCCATCCATCCATCCATCCATCCATCCATCCATCCATCCATCCAACCATTCATCTATGTATCTATCTATGTATCCGTGTATCCATGTATCTATGTATCTATGTATGTATGTATGTATCTATATATCTATGTATCTATCTATCTATCTTATATATTATAAGTTTTCTGTCTAGCAGTCATAAGCTTCTAAAGACAGCACACATACTTAGGCACATCCTTTCATCCCAGAGCCCACCACGCTGTCTTATTCCTTGTCATCAGTGCTCCTTTCTTAGCCTTCCTGTCAGAAGGCTCTTGAGATTACTTTGGATTGTCATAGAGAATGCAATCTAATCATTTATCTTAAGATCCCTAATACCAACTGGAAGGTTTCTTTGCTATGGTGGGTGATAGAGTATCAAGTTCGGGAGACTATGATATTGACTTTTGCGGGAGTGTTGCCTGTGGCTTTTTCTGGGGAGTCACAACACAGAGGTCTATTCACCCCATGGGGAACCAATGTCAGACTGAAGTGTTGATCCTGCCAAGTTACAGCCTGGCCAATTGTTAGGAATGTGATGAGTGTGAGATCATTAACGGAACAGGAATGACTTAAAGGTAGGTATCTCACTGAAAAATCCATCTAGACAGATGTGATGAATCGCTATAACTATAACCCTGGAGTTCTCTACACAGCCTATGGTTGCTCAACAGATTAGAGAGTCTTTTCTAGAGTCTTCAGTTGGTTGGAGATTCTGCCCCACAAGCCCCTGCCAGCAGTTGCTTACTACTTTTAGGACCTTGGGGAAGGGCCGCCTAAATCTTGCTGGTTTCAGGACTTACTTAAGATTTGCAAGCTGTTTACTACCGGCATCTGATGAATCTCCTACTCCTTACTGGAGGGAAAGCTTCATCTTACAGCTTCCTGAGCCACTAGGAATCTAACAGGATGTTTCAACTAGGAGGGAACCACTCACAAGAGAGAAGGACTTGGATTTCTGTCCCTTACACTAGACAGAACAAGCATGTTCCCATTCAATCTGTGGCACTCAGGGGCTGCATGGCTTTGCATGGGACAAGTGCCTCTTCCATGCTCTTCTCTGCAAAACATAGCTGAGTAACAAGGACTGGGGAGTCCTGAACTTTACCTGCAAGGTGCAAGCTTGCTGAGTCATGGTAACCACATAGTTGTTGTTGGTGTTCTCAATTGTGGCCAGAAGCCTTCTCCTTACCTGAAGTACAGGGTAGATAGAGCCAGGCTGTCTGCTCTGACTCCTTTTGTGAGACTGTGCTTGCCTGCATCTCCTTTGACTATGTATGTTTAGACAGGATTTGCTTTTTGTTTGCTTAGCAAATCTCACGAGGTACTGCTCTTTCTCATAGTGCACAATGAGCAAATCTCTGTTCACAGCAAAGATGTTGTTTGTTCATTTAATTTGCCTCTTTCCCAATCTCACATAGGGACATCAAACCCTAGGGAGCCTGGACCCCGGGGGATATGTAGAGGGATTGGGTGTGTTGTCCGACACTGTTCCTGAGGGAAATGTGAACAAATGTCTACTCACTCCAGATAGGAAATTACAACAGACCAAAATAATAATGCCATCAACCACTGTCTTTGTGAACAACCAAGTTTATTGGGGTTACTTATAGGATGATAGGTTACTTACCAGAGCATGGATCACTCAAATGCAGTGGCATCGCTGAATGTCAATGTCAGCACTGATGAGAACTAACAGAGGTTTGAGCCCTGGGGCTCTCTCCATGGTTTGTAGGCAATTGTGGAGCCTCCTCTTCTCAACAAAACTCAACTACTTATATAACCTTGGGATGAAGGGTCTTGTGAGTTTACCAAATTTCAGGGACTTCTTGATAGTTGTAAGTTGTTTATTTCTAGAAGGTGTCTCCTTCTGAGAAGTCTAAGAAGGTACAGTTACTGACTCATTCATGACATGGGCAAAGAAGGATCCTGTAAGGAGTGTGAGAAGTAAATCACATCACAATTCTAATGCCTTGTCCAAGCTTCCAGACTAACAAGTGCAATTAAGCATAGAAGGTTTTGTTTCCTTTGTTCTTTTCAGTGCTAGAGATAAAAACCCAGGGCTTTCTGTGTGCAAGGTCAGTGTTTTAATGCTGGCTGTATGCCTAGTTTCATTTTCCTTCCTCAAAGAGGATGAGAGTTTCAAGTTTACCTCTTCAATTCTGCCTCTAAGTTCAGTACTGAGTAATAAAAAGGAAACATGATTGGGGATACTTTAGTTAGGGTTTCTATTGTGATCAAACACCATGACCAAAAGCAACTTGAGGAAAAAAAGTTTATTTGGCTTAGACTTCTACATCAAAGTCCATCTCTGAAGGAAGTCAGGGCAGAAACTCAAACAGGGCCGAAGCCTGGAGTCAGGAGCCGATGCAGAGGCCATGAAGGGGTGCTGCTTACTGGCTTGCTCTTCATGATTGCTCAGCCTGTTTTCCTATAGTACCCAGGACCACTAGCCTAGGGATGGTCCCACGCACAGTGACCTGGGGCCTCCCACATAAATCATCAATCAAGAAAATGCCAGACAGGCTTGCCCACAGGCTGATCTGGTGGGGACATGTTCTTGATTGAGGTAACCTCTTATCAAATGACTCCAGCTTGTGTAAAATTGACATAAAACGAGCAAGCATAGGTGAACAAGGACTTCTCAGACTGTGTTGATAAATGGTCTAAAAATGAGTAGGAAGTAGGCTTCTTCTCTAGCTAATTCTTTCTTTTCCTTTTTCTTTTTGTTATTCTTTCTTTCTTTCTTTCTTTCTTTCTTTCTTTCTTTCTTTCTTTCTTTCTTTCTTTCTTTCTTTCTTTCTTTCTTTCTTTCTTCCTTTCTGTTTTTGATACAGATTCTCAGAATATAGAGCCCAGGCTGAGTTTGAACTTGCAGTCTTTCTGCATAAGCTTCAGGGTCTGAGGTCTTAGGCACGTGTCATCATGCCGCCTGCCTCAGTTGTCCTGTTATTTTTCTCATTTGTGAATTTATATAAGATGCAGACTTCCATTTGGAACAAGTCTTTCCACCTTTGCTAATGTCCTCTGTCAATAAGACGCAGATCCTTTGCTGGTGCTAGGGCTGTCGGGACAGAGGGTGTTGCCCTCTGCAGATTCAACAGCAAAAATTAGTTGTTATACCTACTGAAGGCTGGGAGCTGTAGATCAAGGTATTAGCAGGGTTGACTCATTCTTGAGACTAACTTTTAGCTTTTGCTGGTCTGATGTACAAATCATTGATATTTGTACCTTGGCTTTTAGGTCCATCACTTCCATTTCTGCCTGGATCATCATGTGGAGTTCTCCTTTTGTGTATGTTTCTCTTGAGGTCCAAATCCCCCTTTCCGCATCAATTCAAGTCATATTGGACTACTACCTACTGTGATAAAATTTTAACTAGATTACTTCTGTAAACACTGTCTCCAGGGCTGGCAAAATGGCTATAGCCTGAAGACCTGAGTTCAGTTTCCTGAATGTGCATGGTGGAAAGAGAGGACAGACTCAGAAAGTTGTTCTCTGGCACATTCCTCCACCATAAATAAATACATTAAAGTTATTTTTTTTAAAAAAGATCCTATCTCTAAATAATATCTTAAGAGCGGTGATAGATAAGGACTTCAGTGTGTGTGTGTGTAAGGGTGTCTGTGTAACTGCATGCCTGTGTGTGCCTGGAGATTGATCCCAGGAACTTGCACCTGCCTGGCAAATGTTGTATCATTGAGCTACACCAGCAGCCCTTAGCTTTTTGAGATAGAGTCTTAGAATGTAGCTTAAGCTTACCTTGAACTCACTATGTAGCTAAGGCTAGCCTTGAGCCTGTGATTCCAACCCCTCTTGCCTCCCCAGTTCTGGGATAACAGGTGCACACCATCATTTGTAGCAACTCTTTTATCTAGAATCCAACAGCATTGTTTTATCTTTATTCTGTCCTACTGTTCATCCCTACAGGAAACGTTTTCATTTTCTCTTGGCAAAAGAAATCCATGTTTTTTTTTTCTTTTTTCAATAAATCTGCTTACATTTTTTTTTGAAATTGAAATAAACTTGTTAAAAATGTTGAGAATGTCATACTACCCAGGTGGTCCTCAAATGTGGGTAAATATAAAAGATGTCTTGTAAAGTTGAGAAATATTTGAGCCACCAGCTAATGGGAACCTGGGAGTCAAGTGAACGAGAGCGAAGGTTTGGGAGTGGAATATACATTCCCCGGGACTCCTTTTGTTTGACCATTGATTCAAGGAGACTCTCATCTCTTGAATAACTATTGTGCTGGATACTTTTTTGTTTTCTTTTGGTGTGTCTGTGTGTGTGTATGTGTATATGTGTGTGTGTGCATGCATACACATAAGTGTGGCAACCAAATTCAACATCAGGTGTCATTTCTCAGATGCTGTCCCCCTTATTTTCTTGAAACAAGAGTCTCTCACTGGCTGGCTGCTCAGTGAGCCCAGGGAATCCACCTGTTCCTTCTTCCCCAATACACGGCTTACAAGCATGAGCCAACACACCTGCATTTTTTAAGAGTTCTGGGAATTGAACTCAAGTCCTCCTTCCTACAAGGCAAGCAGTCACTTTGCTGACTGAGACATCTTCCCAGCCCCCGTTTTGATTAACACTGGTGTGTTTTGTTTGTTTTCCCATCATTGCTGCTTTCTTGGACTTTAAGAATAGGTGGATTTCGTTCTCAGGCTATTCAAGATGAGGTAAATAATTTGAAACCTGAAGCCCCATGAGGACTGAATTTTCTGGTGCGGGGCTTCTAGAATTTCGGAGTCTTCAAAATCTAATCTTAGAAAAATTCAGGTCACTCTCCCCACCCTACACTCTGACTCAGCAGCTGGGGGGAGCTGCAACTCCGCAGTGCACCTGTCTAGCAGGTTCCCAAGTGATGTGGAGCCTTCAAGGATCACTGCTGTTTGAGAACCTCTAGGCTGAGATGATTATTGTCTATACAAAGACTTCACAATGACCTCTTCCAGCCTAAGGCTTGGTTGAAAGCAATTCACTGTGCCAACCAAGGGTGTCCAGAAAACTATGCTAAGTGTCTTGTAATATCCAGGTTCAGGCTGTTGACTACAAAGGGCATCTAGTCCAAGAGGGGAGAAACAGTGTTCATGCCAAAGAAGCAGACAGTGATTTTGCTTTGTAGATACAGCATGCTGAGCTCAGGCCTCCCCCCTCTGGGGCATCCTGGGAGCCGTAACAGGGCTGGCACTTTCTTGTCTCCCCTGCATTTGACCAACCACTCCCTTGACCTTGGCCCGAACAACACTGTGCATTGAATGAAGCATTTCTTGTCTTTGCCAGATCTACACAGGCTTCTAATAGGTAGAGAGAGAGAGCCCCAGGCAGGAAAACTGTGTTGGGAAACAATATTTGATCAACTCTCCAAGCCTCTGGGAGGCTGAGAGAAACTTAGTCTTGTCTGTGGGTCATTTAATGTATGTTTTTTTTATTTAGTAATGCAAAAACAGGGTTTCAGAATTGGTCCCTGTCCACACATTTAAATGACATAAAGTAGGGCTTTTAATTCATTTCCATAATTACAGTCTGGGACACTATGTACAAGTTTCATTTGGGAATAAGGAGTATTGCCCCTTAAAATCCGTAGGAACTCAAGACCCAGGCCAAATGGCTGTGTGTTTTTACTCTCTCTGTCTCCCCTGTCATTCTAAGCTCTGGGTGATTGGAGAACAGCCCTTCTTTGGGGAATATTTATTTCTATTTGCTTTCTGCTGGAGTTGAACCCTGGGTCTTAAGTATATTGGACAAATGCTGGTTTACTGAGACATTCCCTCAGTCCTGAGAGTGCTCTCTCTGATATACATACAGACACCAGCCCATAGTCCTTTGTGCACGATCACACTGACCCATGCCAAACAACTGTTCTGGGTCTCATCCTCAGCCTGCTGGGATGAGGCAGTCTCGCCCCCAAACCTTCTCCAGGGGAGCTCCGACGCTAAGGTCCAGATTCCTCACATCCTGTCTTCCACCCTCTCCGCAGGGTGCTGTCTGACTTGCAGGACTTTGTCTGCCAGGCCCTCTGTAGACCTGGCTCCATGCCTGGCTGAGGCCAGCCCTGCCTGCCCTGGCACACTCTCCCACACAGAGCTTCTGGGCTGGTGGTGGTTAAGTCCATTGTGGGAAGCAATTGTGTCTGAAACCCACAGTGACAGCAGGCATGCAAAACTACTTCCTGGCCCTGCATGGGGTTTAATTGTATTTTCCAGGAGGGCCAATCTATTAGCAAGGTGCCGGTATCAAGTGTAACTTTTATAAAGGAAATACTAACGGCCCCTTGGGGTGAAGGATATTATAATTATGTATGATTTATACACCCGGCTAATGTATACACTGCAGTTCATGAGAATGTTTTGTTTGACGTGGCCAGAAACATTAAGCAAAAAACAGTGTCACTGCCTGGACTAGAAACTCATCTTTGGTTTTATGTCTAATCTATCCAGTGCTAAAATATTTGAAATGATAACTCTGGCTGCTGCTGTGAAGGAAATACGGATATCATAAGTCCATTTCTGATTTCAGACATGTTGTAATTCCCTTCTAAAATACCTTGCTGAGTTTAGCATATTTATCCTCTGTAGAGGGTTCTCATTGTATTCAGTTACAAAGGTTTAAAAAAGAAAGAAAGAAAAACTCTGTTAATCACAATTTCAGGGCTAGGGGGATCTTAATGGTATTTAGTCCAAGGTGGTCTGACTCATATTACAAGCTTGGCTGGTAAAAGACCTAACTTGGTAATGACCTGGAAGGGAGAAGGAAGAGGGAAGGGAAGAGATAGAGGGAGGGAGAAGTCTTTGGGGCCATAGGACCACAGGAGGACCTGGTGTGAGTGCCGCTCCCATTTGCTACCCCAGAGATGTTTATTAGCTGGAGGACTCTCCCTGGGTTCCTGGATTTGAGTTTTCAGCCCTGGACAGAGGGGTCTCAATGTCCTGTGACACTGAGAGCAGTCACTGCAGCTGGCATGCAGAGCGATGGCCTTGGCAGTCAGCTCTGCTCCAGCACAGATTGGGGCTGCAGATCCTTTGGCACATGGCCAGTGTGTGAACATTACTTTCAAAGGAACTTCTGTCCAAGGTAGCCTAGCTAACCAGTTTCTCCAAGTCTTGGGGTGTAGTTGTAGCATAGGCAGAAGCCCTTAGCCCATCTCCATTTTCTACTTCCTGGCTCCAGGAACAGGCCCCAAGTCCTCTATGCTTGATGGGTATCCATCAAAGAAGGGCCTTTCATGGATCATACTCATTGATTCATGGATGCAAAAGCAAACTGCTATTCTATTCTGAGTAGGTACACTTAGCTGTACCTGTTAGGAGAGAAATGAGTGGATTCTGGAGGTGGGATTTCTGTGCCTTTCAATCATGGCATATTGCAGACCTTCCTAATTCTGGGGGTGGGGGGAGGCAGGGGTAATAGGTTCCCAAAACTGTGTGCACATCCAAATCACCAAGGGCTCAAGTCCTTTTTATTAATAGGTGCTGCATTTCTCAAGATTCCAGATGTTCCTTCATGTCATCTCTGGCTTGCTATGCATCACAAAATTGGAATTTGGATGTGACACAAGTTGGAAAGCCTTGGTTCCCCAATCCTGGTACCACTAGGAAGTACAAGAAAGTTCTAAAGGGTCTAGAGAGATATCTTCTAGTGCTTGGGGACTTGCCCCCAAAGGAGGGAGTGGAACCCTGCCACTCATTTATTCACACTTCTGTTTCTCACCATGAGGTGAACAACTTTCTCCCACCACACACTCTGCCATGATGCCTCACCACAGACCCACATGCCATAGGCAGCCAGGGATGAACATCTCCAAAACTATGAGAGTAAATAAATCTATTTTTCTGATGAAGTTGAATTACTCAAGTGTTTTATTATAGTAAGAGAAAGGATCGCGTTGGGTATTGTATTACAGTAACAGAAAGCTAAACTATCATTGTTGTAGAGCTAAGTAAAATATTAGATTCTTTAAAAAAAGAGAGAAAGAAATAATAGATTATTTTCCTTCCCTTCCTTTTCCATATCTTCCCTTCCTTCCCGTCTCCCACTAAAGATAAACCCTCCAGGACACTAGATAAATTCTGTTCAAAGCTAACTCATCTTACATTTACCCATCATTACTTTCCTAAAATGAAACTTCTTATTCTCGGTTCATTTTTGCAAATGTGTTTGTTCTCAGTTCCAAGCTGAGAATGAGCAGATTCTCTTCCCCACTTGTGTTTTCCTAACTGATGCCAGCTACCTTACTGGTCCCTGCTCTTCTCACAAAATCAGCATTCGTGCTCCTGATGGGGCTTCTATAGCCAAGCCCTGAACAGCCAGGTTGTTCTGTATGAAGACCGGGCAATCATGGGATTGCACTGAACTGGGCTTTCTGGAGAGTATAGCTGTACATTTTATAAAGAAATTCAAATCCACTTTTGTCCTTGGTATCTATTGGGTAAGTCCACTCATTTTTGTTCCTGCTTTTCTCAAATCTGAAATGAGTGAATCAATGCTGGCATTGTTCACTTTCCTACGTACCCGCTCCTGCAATGAGCTGTGAGTGGCTCTGACCCAGGCTAGCTCCCTGCTTCTGCACCTAGGTGAGAGTCAAGGTTTTGCAGACACCCTTGGTCCTCACTGCAGCAGGCTCTCTGCATTCTTTGATGAATTGACTCCTCCATTACTTCAGCAGGAGCCCCAGCTTCTGAGTGGAAATATTTTACTTCCTCAGAGCACTGCTCCTCTGAATCTCAGCAACAGAGATTTAGCTGCCACGAACAGAATGGTGCCCTGGGGAAGATGTCGTTCCTTTGTCAAGGATGCTGGAAAAATACCAGAAAGCAAGCAGGCTGGAGCAAAGGTGAAGGACTTTGGAGTCCTGTGGTCCCTGTAGGGCACCTTTTCTCCATGTTCCCTGGGGACCCTATAGGAGATCCACATGAGGAGTATTAAAAAATGTACACTGAGATATTCCAAGCTAGACCTACTGAATCAGATCCAGCTGGGCTCAGAACCAGGGTAGCTGAATTTTGAACAAGCATCCAAATGATTCTGGTACCTGATCACATTGTGTGATGCTCTAGGTCCGGGCAGTCTTTTTAAACTATCTTAAATCCAATCAAATTAATTGTTAAATAAATGCCCATATGAAACCCCAACTCATAACTTTAATGTTTAATTCCCTCTCTCTGTCTATAAGCACTGTCTAATAACTGAGTAACTTGGAGTATAAAAGTGAACGAAATTATTTATTTATTTTCCAAAGCTTTCTTACCCTTCTCAGTAAAAGCAGGGATGCTTATCACTGAGAACCCACCTATGGGGGATCAGGTCTGCAGTCTTCCAGAAATCACTCCCTGTCTTCCAAAATGCAGCAAGCATAAAGTAATAATTTCACACATGTATGATGCTACATAGTTAATTGTGGGCATAGAAATATACATTAACTTTGAATGCAGGCATTTTCCCTCAGAAAACACCTACATTCAGTTTAACAAATGCAGGCTTAGCCTTGATCCCTTGTAAACGGTGGAGAAGCAGAGAGTATACAAGAACAAGAGGTGGACTCTAGTTGGACCGAAGACGTCCTAGATCAAACATCATTTATTCATCTAATAACAACTGTTAAAGTTTATTGAGCAATTCTTATTTATCATGCCAGTGATGTGGTGTATTAATTTCTCCTAATTAATTCACCAAACAAGCCCTATGAGGTAAGTATTTTTCTTACCTGAATTTTATAGACAAAAACATTAGCAACAGTGATATTTTAGGAGACCTTTCAGCCTCATGTAATATCTTGATGATAGTAGCGCTGGGAGTGACACCTTGCTACTGAGGTCCAAAATCTGTCTATAACACTTCTCTGCAATTTGGATGTCATCAAATTTTTTTTGTGTGAAAGAAACACTGGTATCATCAGACCAATGACTGAAATGCTTCCAATATGACTAACAGAGATGATGATAGGAATATATATGTACACATATAATTTTTATTTCATGTAAGTATTCATGTTTATTAAGATATATGTTGGGGGATCAAGCACATATACAGGGAGCAGAGGTTGATGTAAAGTGTCTGCTTTAATTACTCTTAGTCATATTTTTGAGACTCACTCTCTCCTTGAACTGAGAGCTTTTTAATGCCTAAGCTCACTGGCAAATGAGCCCTATGGATCCTCCCCTTTCTGTCTTACCCAGGAGTAAGATTACAGAAAGATGATGTTGTACCTGGCTTCTTATGTGGATGCTGGGGGTCTGGATCCAGGTCCTCATGCTTTTGTGGCAGGTACTTAACCCACTGAGCCAGCTCCCCAGCCCATTCATCATATTTTGAAGGTGATATAGTGGCCTTCTTCTGCAAATCCCCAAATGGAATGTGTGCGTGAGTGTGTGTGTGTGTGTGTGTGTGTGTGTGTGTGTGTGTGTGTGTGTGTCTATATTATTGAGGGTAACCTTCTGTCACCTCTCATATACTCTTTATTTAGAAGCAAGTCTTTGGGTTCTCATTCTCAAGAGGAGAACTTTACATAGGGCCATGGACCATAGAAGTGAAGGATGCTGGGGGTCTACTTTACAGTTCATAGACTACTGAAAATTTCTGAGTTCAAATATGTCCAACATTCCAAATATATCATTTAACACAAGGAATGTACCTGGTAAGCACAGCTGCCTTAACTAACTGTTATGTTTAACCATATCCCCACACAAGGATCTGACCTGCTCTTTTTCAGACTCCTTACACGTAGGCAGAGTGTGGACAGAGGCCCCAGAACTGTTTAAGATCTGATGGCTGTTACCTGGACAGGGAGATCCACAGCAGTGGCACCAAAACCTGAAACCCACGTATCCTATATTAACTTGGAATGTGGGAAGCACCAGCGTCCATGCCAAAGTCCCCCGTCTTTTGGTGCTTCCCCATGTGGTAGGCAGGCTAGGCAGTGGGCAACCCTTTTGGCCCTTTGCATATTGACCATGAACAAGCTGGCAGGCCTCTTCCTAAACATAGGCATGGCTGATAGTCTTCCTTTAATGGCCTAGACAGAGACTGATCCACAGCTGACACCTTTCTTTCCCTGTCTGTGGTTTGACACTCTGGAGAGAGCCAGCTTACTTTGCAAGGAGTAAAGGAGACTAGACTCACCTTTAGACCATTGGAAAAGAATAAGTAGGTGGGTCATGTAAGTGTCGGTTGAACTTAGGTCCCATTTTAGGCATTGTAGCTTTCACCACTTCAGATATTTCAGCCCATTCTAAGGAAGCAGAGGCATCACATAGCAGTTGTTTTGCTGCATGGTGATGGGATAATAAATCAGAAAGGCAGCAACAATGTCAGAGGACATTATATTAAAAGGACCAGAGGGCCATTTGGTTATAACTTCCACTTTCAGGTATACAACCTTGACATTGACCTAGGGCACTTATGGCTCTGTATTTCTCTGTGGTCATTGTTGATGGCTAACCACATGTCCAAATCAGGTCACTTAAAGAAACTTAGTAAACAAGCTACTTAAAAGTCTGTGGGCAGTTTGTGGAGAGCATAGACAGTGCAGCCCTGGGCTATTAAACAAGACATGTTCTCACCCCAAATCTGGAGGGCAAGGAGACAAAGCACTTCTCAGAATTCAGAGTGAGATAAGGAGGCAGCTAGTCCAAGCTGAGCCTTGTAATAAATCCCCTGGCCCTTTCTCCTTCCGTCCAGTAGGCAGGCAAAGGCTCCTTTGTCCCTACGGCACAGGCTGCTGTAAGCTGTAGAACCCAAAGATAAAGTCAGCAACTCATCCTTCAGGATAGAGAGCAGTGAGGAGAGGGTAGAGAGTGGGCCAGCAGGTGTGCACAGAGGACAACCATACCCACTCTGAACATCACCCCTTCACACCTCCTTGTCAAGTCTTCTGAGCATTAGATGTGAAGTGGGCAAGAAGGTGGTCATTAGCACAGACCTCATAGGCAGATAGCTTTGCATCTTGCTTCCCACAGAAATCAAGGCTCTTCCATTAACACTCTACCCTCTTGGAGACTCTGTCTTAGTTACTTCACTTGCTGCTGTGACAAATACCTTACAAGAGGGACTTCAGGAAGAAGGCTGATTTTAGTTTACTGTTGAAGGTCCAGTGTGTCATGGTGGGGAAGGCCAGAGGATGAGGCAGCTGCTCACATTGCAGCTTGCATCTGCAGTCAGGAAGCAGAAAGAGGTTGATGCTGGTGCTCAGCTCAGCTTTTCCTTTCTATTCACTTTGAGAGCCTTGTCCATGGGATGGTGTGGTCCATAGTTATGGTGGGTCTTTCCATTTCAGTTAACCCAATCTAGTAACTCTCTCTCAGGCATGCTCAGAGGTTTGTTTCCATGGTGACTCAATCCTATCAAGTTGACAGGGTTAACAACTGCAGCCTCCATTTCCTCTCCTACACACTTGTATGATATATTTATCTACCACTTGGGCTTATCACAGCTGATTTTTCAGCCTCTGCTTCTTTTCCTTATATGAATTTTATTTGCAGGGTGTATCGTTGAATTAATTTTATACTAACTTACTTATTGCCTCAGCCTCTCCTCTTTCCAGCCTGAATGTAAATTTCACAGCTTACAGGTTTGAAAACTCAGGATTTGGGAGGTAGAAGCAGGAGAATCAGGAAGTTTAGGCTAGCCTCACTCAGATCCTAGGAAGTTTGAGGTCAGTCTGGCCTATATGAACTCTGTTTTAAAAACAAAACAGGACAGTGGTTTTTAAAGGAAAGCTGATATAATGCAGGGTACCAGAATGTGTTTAGAAAGTATTGAGTAAGCATCCAGGGGCTCTGCCCTCGTGGTGCAGTTCTGTACTGGGTGTTGTTTGCTGGAGGGAGCCAGCTTTCCTTTGTCTTGGAGCCGTGGAAAACACATCTCTAACATGGAACATCTGTGCACATGAGGGGACTTCTCTCACCTTTAAAACAAGAATCTGCCTTTTGTAGACTTGGTTTTAAACATGCTTCTTTGTGGTTCCTTGAGTTTTTAAAAGTAGCTTTTCAATGGAGAGATCTTTGTGCCTTAGTGCCACAAAATAAACCGATAACTAAATTAAAGCCCACATGGCTCTTTTTGTTGTTTTGTTTTTCTCCTTTAAACACCTGCGCATTCTTCTTGCAGGAATTCCCCTGGTGTGTGCTAATCTGTTGGTTTTTCTGTAGATATTGGAATGTTATGGCTGCTCCTCCCCTCCCCCAAGCCTCTGGCAGGGACTCAGCGAGCTTTTCCAGCTCCTCAACACACTATGGCTGTTAACTCTTGGCCACCTCAGTCTAGCCCCTGTTTCCCCTCAACTAGATATCCATTTCCTGTCTTCTCCTACCCCTCCATGCTTGTCTCCTCCACTCCTCTTTGCTTTTGTTCTCAACCCCTCTCTTCTGTTCTTCCCCCTTCCTCCCTTTCCCCCTCTTTCTTTCTCCTCTTCTGTCTTTTTTCCTTCTTCCTTCTCTCTCTTGATCTCTCTTCCCTTCTCTCTTGTCCTTTTCCTCCCTTTCTCCTCCCTCGCTCTTGCCACCCTTCCATTCCCTTTCCTCCCTCCCTCCTCCCAGCCTTCCTTTTTCTTTCCTCCTTCCATTTAGATCTTTTCTCTTTCTGCACCATCCTTCTCCCTCCTGCACTAAAAGGTCACTAGTTAGAGTTTGCATCATCACTTGGGGTCTGATTGACTTCACTCTCACATTTTCTGACTCCTTAGCAGTGGCTCTTTCTGAAGATGTTTCTTCTTTATCCAACCTCCAGGCTACACAATTTTTGAACCATGTTCTAGTATTGTTACCTCTGATGACCATGATCACTTTGGAAAATTTTCCTTCCATTTCATTCCATAAGGGTGAAAGTTCCCTGAGCACACACGCCTCTGTTCTGTGGTGCCCCCTGCTGTGTCCCCACACCTGCAATAGTGCTCTGTGGAGTCAGGGCTTAATAAATATCTGTTTGATGCTGCAGAAAAATGACTCAGTAGATAAGAGTACTTGGTGTGAAAGTAAGAAGGTCTGAATTCAAATTTGATTTCGTGTGTGTGTATGTGTGTGTGTGTGTGTGTGTGTGTGTGTGTGTGTGTGTGTAAGGCAGGTATAGCTGCTCTGGTGTTCTCAAAACTAGTGTTGGAAGGCCTATTTGGGGAGTTCTCTGGATAGCCAGACTAACTGAAACAGTAAACAGCAGGTTGAATTAGACTATATTTCAAAAAATAAGATAAAGAGTGACTGAGGTGGTGGTGGTACATGTCTTTAATCCCAGCACTTGGGAGACAGAGACAGACAGATCTCTGAGTTTGAGGCCAGCCCGATCTACAGAGCAAGTTCCAGGATAGCCCAAAGAAGTCCTGTCTCAAAACAAAGCAAAACAAGCAAACAAGAGTGACTGAGAAAAACACCTTCCTTGACATCTTGTCTCTATATGCACAAGCACACACACAAGCTCACAAACATGAGCATGTGCACACACACACACACACACACACACACACACACACAGGAATTATAACATCTCCTAGGAATAGGTTTAATTGGTCTTGAGGGTTGGGACCTAGGCATTAGGATTTGTGAGAGTTCACTGTCAAGGTTGTGAACTTGTGGTGGTGGACAAAACCTGATGTGGAGAAAGAGGAGAGTATAGGGCATCCTGATTTCTGGGCCCACCAAATGGAATATTGAGAGTAGAGATTGGGGCTACGTGACAAATGGGTGAGCTCCCTAGGGATGAGCTTGAACTCAGAAACAAGGCGACCTCCCTGTGTTAACTATGCACTCTCATCTCTCCACATTGTCTGGGATAACTTTGTTGGCCCCATGAAATTATATATTTCTTAAGATCACTGATTTCTTAGATAGTTACCCCCATATCGCCTTCATTCCCATGACTGCACTCATGTGAGACTCTTCAAAAAGAAAACCACCCCAGAGGACCAGAGAATATGACTCAGCAGCCAAAATGCTGGTCGAACATGCCTGAGAACTGGAGTTCATGTCTCCAGAATGCAAGCAAATGGCCAAGTAGGTAGGTGGCCCACCTGTGATTCTAGCCCAGAGAAGCAGAGATGGATTCCAAGGCAAGCTAGATAGATCAGCCAACCCAGCAAGCTCAGGGCTCAAGTAAGAGACTCTGACTCAACATAAAGATGAAGAGCTACCTCAGTATAGAAATTAGAGAGTGACTGAGAAAGACTACCTCTGGCCTCCACATCCACATGTATGTACATAAATGGTCACCCTCATATCCAAATCAGCCCAGAAACATGCCAATATGCATGTGTACATCATACATACATAGACAGACAGACAGACAGACAGACAGACTCACAGACAGACAGACACACAGACAGACACACACACACACACACACATCTGCTGTGGGATGTCTTTTGTATACTGTGAATGTGTTGTTCTGATTGGTTGATAAATAAAGCTGCATTGGTCTGTAGCAGGGCAGGATAAGGTTAGTGGTACATTCAAACTGAAGATGAGATGAAGAAGAATGGAATCCAAGAGACACCAGCCTTCCACCAAAGGAGCAAGATGTCAGCAGACTGGTAACACCATGACCATGTGGCAACACATAGATTAATAGAAATGGGTTGAGTTAAGATATAAAGGCTAGCTAGAGAGAAGCCTGACCCACAGGCCATATAATTTGCAGTTAATATTAAGCCTCTGAGTGATTGATTATTTTATAAGCAGCTGTGGGACTGAGGGGCTGGGTGGGACTGGAGAAACTTACAGCTACACACATCCATAAACAGGCAAAATAATAATAATAATAATAATAATAATAATAATAATCCTCATGACTTAAGAAGTAGGAGGTAAGAATAGTAAGCAAAAATCAACAAATAGTAAATAAACTAGTGTATCAGTCAATTATGCTTGCATATATGTGTGTTATCATTTTAGATTATATAGTCTTTTATTTTTCTACTACAAGACACACAGAAAAGGACTAATAACCAACAAATTTCAGCTATGCACACCAGCAGCAGCATCAGAATGGAAACTTTGCAAGGCAGCCTGGAGAAGCATCGTTTGTCAGATATCTGGGCAAGCAGTCCCCAAAGCAGATGTCATCTTGTGTCACAGGGAACTCAAGATGCTCAGGGTGCAGCCATGGTGCGAAAGTATGCACGCTTGAGTTCCAAGTGAGCAGACATGAGCCAGTCAGCAAAATGCCAGGAAAGCAGTGTGCTTGCTCCAGTCCCCAGTCTAGTGTTTTATTCACGGGTCCACATTGCAGCTCTTCAATAGTTAATGAAGCACCTCACTTCTCCTGGACATCCTGCTACTGTTAGAGTAAACACATCCTATACTTTGAAGCCAAGTGTATTCTTAACAGTTCGGCTCCTAGCCATCATCACAGAGAGGGGAAAAGAAATAAAAGCACTAAGGGTTGAATTTGGGATCAGACAGGGGAAACACTATTCCGTGGTTATCGCCAACGGGATTAGCTCACATTTTAAATCAGTAATATAGAAGTAGATGGTGCTAGAATTCCTGTGCAAGCCACAGCTGTCAAAAGATCCACAAGCAATATGGTTGCCTAAGCCAGGTAAACAGCAGCCCTCTGGTATATATCAGAAGCATGCTTTTTTGTGTTCTAAGCAGTTTTTGACATCATGTTTTGCTTTATTGCAAACCACAATGCTTTCCAATGGCTTAAAAATCTAGTTATGACTGTAGCTGTGAGGGAGCAGGTCTGCATGGGGCCAGAGAAATTTAATTTTTAGCTTTAAAAAAAAAGTACCAGCAAATTCAATTTTTCTCACATTTAGGGGTTCTTAGAGTTATACCAGCTTGCATAACTAGTATATTAGAGAATGTGTTACTATGGGTGATTTTTTAGCACATTTATTATTTATGAAACACAGAGGAAAATAGCTAGGAATGATTATTTCAGGGAATCTCCGGTAGCTTTTATTATTATTATTATTGTATTCGGAGAAGTTGCCCCTGCTGTTTTAATTCAAACATTAAAAGTTAAATCTCTTTTCATCTCGACCTACATTTTTAAAAAGCTGCTTTAGCCCTTATTATGGAGCATAGACACTGTGTGGAAGGAAAAACCCCCAGGATGTGATCCTGTGGCTGGGGTTGGTGTGGGATCAGAATGATTCGTGCCGACACATCTGGGAAGGTAAAGTGGAAACAAAACCAGTCTGTCTCAGTCTCAGGTGGGTTCTCTCCCTCCCTCTCTCTTCCTCTCCCTCTATCCTCCTTCAGTACCGTGCCTTGCCCAGCTCTCCCAAAACATGGAACTAACACAGACTGATGAAAGCCTTCCGGTCAGGGGTGCAGGAGTTACAACCAATATTACCACATCTCCTCTCACAATTGACCGGATGTTGAGACAGTACAGAAAACTCCTACACTTACAGTCAGCCTAGAAAATCTTACCATAGTTTGATTTAAAATGTTCACCACAGACTTGTGTACATAAGCACTTGGTCCTCTGCTAGTGTGTGGAGAGGTGGTGGCATCTTTAGGAGCTAGAAGTTTGCTGGAGCAAGTGGGTCACTGAGAGAGGGTCTTGAGGGTTATAATTGCTTTTAGTTGCAACCAGGTTTCTGTTTTTGGTTGGGCGGGATGTGAGAAGCAGCAATTGCATACACCAAATGCCACAGTGGGAGCTATTCCCACTACCAGACCTTTTTCCCCTAAAATTTCCCAAGACTGTCAGCCAAGATACATTCTCCGTTTAGCTGTTTGCCATAGTGACAAGACATAATATTAATAGGAGAGTCTCCACAAAGCTGTCCAAATGGGCAATGTGCACATGACAAGATAGCCAACATCACTTTTCATATCACAAATGAAAATCAAATTGCTGGAAATGTGGCTCAGGGAGTAAGTCAACTCCTGCTCTGCAAGCATGGGGACCTGAGTTCAGATCCTCAGCATCCATGTAAAAGCCATGTGCAGCAGCATACATCTGTAACCACAGTCCATGGAGCCAAGACTGGATGGTCCCTGAAGCTCATTGGCCAGCCAACCTAACCAAATTGCTGAGTTCTATGTTCAGTGAGAGACCTTGACTTGAAAAGTGAAGTGTAGACTGATCAGTGAAGATACCCAGTATCAACCACTGCCCTCCACATGGACATGCACACACACACACACACACACACACACACACACACACATACACACAAGCATGCATAAATAATACATACACCATAAACACTCACATGCATCTCCCACATACAAAGAAATGAAAATCCTAAAGCAATAAGCAATAGGCCTTCTCTCCCATTAGCACAGCAGCTGTATTTGTTTAAAGGAAGGTCAGTGTTAGTGATGATGAGAGAAACTGCAACCCTTGTGCTTTGCTGGTGGGAATGTATTATGGGATAGGTGCTCCAGAAACCAGTGTAATGATTCCGAAACTCATGGCAGTAGACATATGTGTTTTAGATATTCATTACTGGAGCAAAATTCCTGAGATGAAGAACCTACCAGGAGGAAAGATTCATGTTGGCTCATTGTTTCTGGAGTTGCAGGGGATGGTTGGCTGGCTCCCTGGTTTAAGGCCTGTGACAAGATAAAGCATCATAGTGGAAGCACATAGTGGGACGAAGCTGCTCACCTGAGGGTGGCTATGAAGCAATGTGGTAAATTGCATCACCCTGACAATACCTCCTTATTCAAGAATGGAGCTACTGGTGTTTGAAGGGATATGAGTACTTTTGCTCAGGTGAATGGATTGGTAAGGAAGATGGTGTCATACTTTGGATGCCACACAGAAGACATATGTAAGCCACATGACTGGCTTAGTCCAGCCACTCAGTGAGAAGTCACTCAGATAGCTTTAGCAGATAGCCTTACCGTGCCCAACTTTCTTATCATCACAGTGCAGTGGTAAAGACACTCAGGCCAAAGCTCCATGGGGAGAATTCAAGGAGACAGTATGCCTCCCAGCATCAATCAAGTCAATGCTCAGAGTGCTGAATTCAAACTGTGCCTGATGCCTTTCCTCTTTAGAAGGCGGAGTCTATTTCTATCTTTGTAGAAAGTAAGATAAAAGCAGCACTGTGAGACTTCTACAACCAGACACAAGATTACCTTGCTATCTTTCTCATCTCACAAAATAAGAAATTATTACTATCATCAAATATCAGGGCAATTTGTTTTAAGAAAAAGATAAAAGACGTAAGTCACATAGTCAATAATTTAATCTACCCTCCTCCATCATCTTTGAATAGTCATCAGTGTGTTCTTCATCCCCAGCCTGCGTATACCCAAGCACACACACACACACACACACACACACACACACACACACACACACACACACATGCACACACGTGTAGATGAATTTCAAAATGGTCTTATTAAATAAGAAACACAGAGACAAATACAGAGGAAATAGCCAAAGAGATCAGAGCAATAGCCACAACTAACTTTAGTTTACCACCAGCAGTAGCTTCCCCAGAGAGAGCTTCTTCCCGTCTCACTTGTGTTTTTATTGCCTTTCTGTTCTGCTTTCTCATTGCTTCCAAGCCCAGCCACATCACTTCCTCATCATTGCCTGTCTATACAGACCTCCAGGTCTCTATGGTTTGTACTGGGATTAAAGGCTCATATCACCATGATTGGCTGTGTCCTTGACCACACAGAGACTCTTCCTGCCATGTGATTGGATTAAGGGCATGTGCTACCACCACCGGACTTCTGCTTAGTGGCTATTTGACCTCTGATCTCCAGCCAACTTTATTTATTAACATACCGATAAAATATCACATTTCATCACAAATAAAATATCACCACATACACGGTTGATATCTTACTCTTGAATGATTTGCCTCATTTTAAAGGTGGTTAGCAGCTTTGAGAATGAAACTGACAGATAAACATGATGCCTCCTTTGCTTTATTGAAAGTGGTAGAAAATGCCTTTTGCTGGTTAGGTAAGTAGAGAGTGACCGTGATTCTCAGGCAGGCCCATCTAAAATTACAGGATTCTGTTGGGCAGGGTATCTCTATTATAGGTCCTTGACTGATGAATGTGACCCATGCTGAATGAAAACTTTGGTTCCTGTGACTAGAGACTGGCATACACCAACGTGTAAATATGACTCCTTTACTGATAATAGCAAGGAAGGAGTTGCCCAATTGGGAGTTCATGAATATAGTTTGGGTAGCCAAGAGGGTGCCTTCTCAATGCACAGGAGCGTTTGCTACACTAGGCTGACTCGGGGCATTTCCTTACTTCTGAGGGTTACTTTCTGCTCTGAGGGTTCAGCTCTCATGCATTTGATGGATGCTGGCCTTAATTTACTGTGTTGCATTTGTTGTGAACTGTGGGAGGATATTACCTTAAGGATATTCTTTTGAATATTAAATTAGAATAAATTAAGGCATGTTGCCTATTAAGCCTAAATCAGAGTTGAGTAATTGCCTTCTACTTTATGCCGCTAAGTTTGTTGAGGATGTAAGGTATTTGTTTTAATTACCAAGTTGTTGAACTGACTCTCAATGAGTGTGGGCACAAATGTGGGTAAACAAAAACTTTTGGGTGGCTCCATGAACTTTAACTAATGCCTAATTGGATACATTTCATTAGTAGTCTTCTTCTGATCATCACTTTTTTCCTTTGTCCAACACTGAGTAATTGACTCCCTACCATTTATCCAGCATCATAAGTTACTTTTGGAATTGTAGTCAGGTCTATGTTTTCTCAGTGTTTAAATTTTTGCCTCAGTACTACAATGTAAGTGATGGCCTGTACATGCAGCATGCACACAGCTGTCATGAGCCTATTGTGATGGTTTATCCCATTCTCTTGATGCAGCAGCTAAGACTCCTAAGAGGGAGCATGAAGTTAGTCTTCAAGAAAATGACCTCATATAACTGGGGATGGGCATGGTCCTCGACATTGAAATTCTGAACTGATTCTATAATTCTTAAATTCCATATTGGTAATACAAAATAGAGAAAATAATTCATATTAGTACCTGAATAGATTTGTTCTTTTCTTCTGACCTTACTCCTGAAGAAACAATAGCTTGAAAAAATTTAGCATCTTTCTTAGTGAGACCATTGGTTAATAACATAGTTGGAAATCAGAACACAGGATTCCACACTACTAATATGCACTTTTCATGGGTGAGAAATAGATTTTACGTGCTTTCAGAATTTGAACACACAAAAACTATACCCTTTCTCTCCTTTCACACACAAATATCACATATAAATATATAACATGGTATGTGAATCTGGGCCAATTTTGCTTGAAATGATAACCAAATACAATGTCTAGAATAACAAAGAATATAAGGATATATAACTTGGGTTAAAACTTAGTCAGCTTCCTTGTGAACGTGTGTGCGCGAGCACGTGCGTGCATGTGTGTGTATGTGTGTGAGTGTGTGTGTGTGTATGATTTATCTTGAGGTTAATGAATGAGCCACAAGAAACTTAAACCAAATTTCAGAATTTTCATTAAGAATGTATCACGTAGATGGTAGAAGATAAATGTCAAGACTCCTGGTGATTTACTATCTATTACGGAATTCTACTCCATAATACATTATTTAATCAAAACTCCCACTTAAATGAGACAGTAAAAGTGGCATGGGTAATATTTAAAGTTTGCATAATTCACACTATACATGCATATTTTTAAGGCGTAGATAGCTTGTGTCTGATGTGAGCATGAAGTCCCTCTTGCTACCCATTTGGGTCATAACATAAATGGTGAAGTAACTGCTGTGAGTTGCTGTAGCAAGCCTGAATTTTGTGAGCTCTTTAAAGTCAAAAGAACAAATTACAATGTCTGTTCTGTGTTAGACAGTTCCAGGGCCTTAAAGATTTAGGACCCACTAGAGCTTCTCTAATCTTCTCTCTGTCTGTACAGCAAAAACTGATGTGTATGGGATGATGGCTGCACTTCAGGTCCATGTTCATGAGAGGGAGAATGATTCTTTGATTCTTGAGTGAAATTCCTCTAAATATAGTCATTTTTATACAGGGAACCAGGAAATTGTGTATTTAGAGACTCTGTGTGTGTGTGTGTGTGTGTGTGTGTGTGTGTGTGTCTATGCGTGTGACTGTGTGTGTACTCAGAGGGCAAAAGAGAGCATCAGATTCCCTTAGAGCTGGAGTTAACTGTTTGTAGGACACCCAAGGGCACTGGAATCTGACCTCAGGTCCTCCTGGTTGTACAGCCAGTGCTCTTAACCACAGAGCCATCTCTCTCCAGCCCCTTTTGCTGTTTTTAAAGAAGTGATGTTGTGTAATTGGCCTGCAATTCCTGTAGTTACTGAGGAATCATAATGCACTGTGAAACACCCAGCTGGAGTTAACCAGAATAAGCCTCATTTTATTTTTTAAAATATTTTTGGCAATTTCATACATGTTTACACATATTTTTGTTTTAAAATTTCTATGGATTTCAGCAAGGAAACTAACCAGACAGAACCTCAATCTTCTGAAACCAAGGAAATCCCTAATTTTTAAATATGTGAGAAAACCCTCAGGTTAGAGAGAGGTTTCTGTACATACTACTCTTGTAGAGGACCTGAGTTTAGTTCCCAGTGCACATACCAGGGAGCTCACAACCACCTGTAACTCCAGCTCCAGGAGGACCCAGTTCCTCTGGCCTCTGCAGGCACCTATACCCACACAATTTTCAAACACATGTGATTAAAGTGAAATAAACTTTTAAAAACTAAAGTCTTCTAATATACCACAAGAGAGCCATGAGTCTTTAACCCATTGTTCCTTTCCCATACAGGGACTGTGCTGACAGATTTTTTTTATTAAGTTTTTTTTTTTCATTTTACATACCAATCCAAGATCCTTTCTTTTCTCTTCCCACCCCTCCCGCATCTCCTTCCCAACCCACCCTCCCATTCCCTCCTTCAAGAAGGTAAGGACTCCCATGGGTAAGTACATTTAGTAGAGGCAGGCCCAAGCCCACCCCCCTAACTTAAGGCTGTGTGCAGTGTCCCATCATAGGTAGTAGACTCTACTAAATCAGTGCACGCACCAGGGGTGGATTCTGATCCTACTGCCAGGGGGCCCCTTAAGCAAATCAAGCTACACAACTGGCTGACAGATTTCTTAAAGTAACTTGCTTCTGTCTTCAGTAGACTTGAAATCTGCACAGAGGCTCTCTTCCCTCCTCAGTTGTGTTCTCTTCCATCCTCTATAACTGTCATGTGTCATGAGAATAGATTTGTCTGTGACTCACATCTCACATGACATAATAGGTCATAGACTTAATGGTAAAGTGGGAGTGATAGGAGACTGTAGAAACCTTGTATCAGTGTGCTCAACTGTGAGTTATGGTCACTCCCTCAAAAGGTGAAAGGCATATGAGATTGTACTTGCAGCTCTACCAGGACTGAAAGAATCAAAATGAACCTAAGGACACAAACAATATCTGTGTCCTAGGAGATGAAGGCAGGCTCTTTGTCTTTGGTGATAAAGAGTTTGTAGAAATCTGGGTATAGGGAGAAATGCAAGAGTGGAGTAGATGGGATTAAAGATCTAAATGACATGAAGGTGTCTCTACTGGACACAAATCTACATTGGGAAGTATTAATGACTGCTAAAAAACAAAACAAAACAAACAACAAACAACAATAAAATCAAAGAAATCTCTTGAGAACTGGGAAGAGAGATTTAAAGGGCTATTCTGTATTATCTTCAAGCCACTTTCAGGGAAGATGGTGGTCTCTGAACGGGCTATGAGGAGGGCTGTCCTCAGAAGGTTCCAGGTGGTACTCACCATCTGTGTTGTGCCAAACACAAGGTCTGGTAACTATCACAACTTACATCAGAGACTCAACATTATTGTCAGCTTTGTGAGATATTTCATGAATGAATATTTCATGAATGAAGCAAACTGGGTTTGCTGAGGATGGCCTTATTTAGGCTCCATTGCAGAGGCTGGAGGGGCAACCCCTGAACATTTTCCATGAGATACTTGTCTCATTGCTCTAGATGAGACAGTACCCTAACAACAACACAATACAAACTAAGGGAGGAAAGGTTTCAGCAGCTTATGTGTTGGGAGATAGTCTATCATGGTGATAGGAGCTTGAGGCAACTGCTCACATTGTATCTGTGTTCAGGAAGAGAAGAGGAATGGATACTCATCCTCAGCTCATGTTCTCCATTTCTACCAAGCCCATGGAGTGGGGCTGCTCATAGTTGAGGTCAGTCTTCTCACCTTGATTAATTCAATGTAGATCATCCCTTACGGAAATGCCAAAAAGTTTGTCTCCTAGATGATTTGAGAACCTGTTGAGTTGACAATCAAAATTAACCGCTATACATCTTGATGCTGAAAGTTATTCATGCCTAGAGAAGATCTTGTTTGTCAAGTGAACTGAGCAGATTCACCTGCTTAAGCAGTGTGTATGTCAATTGCCAGTGGATTTCAGATTTGGTATCTCCAAAGAGACCATGGCCAAATGGGGTCTACTGTGCTTGGAAGGTTACACAAGCATCCCAAGGGGCTGATTACAATACATATAAATGGTCCTATTGTTTTCTGGTGGGATGTCTCTAAAGAACATGTTACTCTGTTGAGTCAGGGTCCATGCTAGGTCTAGGTTATACTAAAATCATACCCTGCTAAGCCACTTCCCAGAATACCCTACATTATTTGCAACCTTATAAGAGATGATAGCTTAGACCACAGTGGGAGCAACAAGTGCCTGGGTTCTGGCTTTTTTTGAGGAACAAATGAGGAATTTGTTTTTAAAGTGATTAGATTTACTAAATCTCAGGTCACACCATGAGCCGCTCTCCAGTTTTTGTAAGTTCTGCTTGTACATCACAGTCTCATAAATGCAGGAACCTGTGATCCAATAGCTCAAGACAAGGCTTACAGTGCAACTTTTATAGGCTTAGATGAACCCCTTATAACAAGGTTCTGTTGTATAGGAGCATATGCTACATTCAAGTTAGAAAAGAACCCTTGGCCTGGAGAGTTTTGATCATGTTATGCCAGAATCCAATTAGCAACTTGAATTGATTGGTGATGTCTGATTCCTGGGTGGGTGGAAATTTGCAGCTCTCAGCTGTTCTGTCCATGAGAATGAAGGCAGCCTGAGAAGTGGCAGATTGCTGTGTTGAGTGCTCTTTGCCCCTCCTGGGTAGAAAAGGTCATGACCTTTAGCAGCACTTATTCGTATCTTACCATTCTTCACCCCATGTTCTAATGCATTATTCAGGCTTTGTGAGACAGAACTGAGACCATCTCTGTACCCAGAGCTCCTTTGCTGGAATCACATGGAGGTGGGGGTGCAGAAACTGAGATGAGACTGTGAGAAAAAAGGCTCTGGTCTCAAGCTGCTCTGAAAATCACATATGAAGCAAAGCTCTGACTCAGCCACTTAAATGACACATGTCCATGGGTGAGTCATGTGACCTCTCTTAGCCTGTCATTATGGTAATAAGAGCTTACATATAGGTATTTTTCCTGGAGCAGGCACTTAATGACCACTTGTTGACCTGAACTGTATTTTCCCTTCTAGATGACCTTACGAGAATGTCTACTCAAAGGTGCCAGATTTTCTTTTAAGACTTAAATATTTTTTTTATTATTTCAATATAACTTTTATTAATTATTTGAGAATTTCATGCACTAATAACAATATATTTCAATATTTTCACTTCCCATTCCTCCCCCTAACTCCTTCCAAGCCCACTTGCCCCACCCAAATCCATGTCCTCTTATTTTTCACCCCCTACATACAGCAGTTTGTGCTGTTCATGTGTGTATGTGCAGGAACATGGTCAACCTCCCCATGACCACACACTTAAGGAAGACTGGCTCTGTGCCCTAGCAGTCATCAGCTATCAATAGCTCCTTAGCTAGGAACAGAGTCTCATCAGCCCCTTCCCCCTTCGTGCTGGAATGTTAAGTAGTTTTGTCTTGTTCAGTCAACAACTTCTGTGAGTTCCTGAGTGCATCAGTTCTGAAATGTCCAAGACATATTGCTTCTCCCTGGTCTTCCCCAACCTTTGTCTCTTACGATCTTCCCACCCATCTTCTGTGATGTTCCCTGAGTCTTGAGGGGAGGAAGTGTGATACAGATGTCTCACTATGGCTGAGAATTCCACAGACACTTGTTTTCTATACTTGGACTATCTGTGAGTTTCTGCATTGACTATCATCCACTACACAAGACGCCACTCTGATATGGACTGAGAGCTGTGCTATTTTTATTTTTAAGATGGGACATCTCCCATTTAGTCATACATTTGGTAAAAATGCTGCTGCAGCTATACAAAGCAGAACTTTGCCTCTTGGGCTAAGTTTATATTTATCTGTTTATAAATCCACAACTTTGCTGTTAACCTTATAGAACAAAATCTGCTGGTTCCCAACTCTGCTGTTGGGGGAAACTCACTCTTCGGATATGGTACAGCTGGATTCCCAAGAGCCTTTGGCTTGAAATTTCTCTTGGGGTATCTATAGCCCACTCTGTAAACACACACATGCCACGCTGCAGCCCTTTCTACGGCAGCTGCATGGATGGCTATAGACAGGGGTGCAGATACCTTTCCTTCCTTGCTCTTAAGGTAGAGTCATTTGAGACTAGAGGTCAGCAAGTATTTCTCATCAAAGAACCAGATACAGTAAACATTTTAGAACTTGGGAGCCATATGGTATGTATAACATCTCCTCAGTGGTGCTACTATAGTGAAAACATGGAGAGCTATGGACAATAAAATATAGGCGTGGCTGCTTTCTAATCAAACTTTATGTACAAGAGCAGCCAGCCAGCCCAATATGACCATCTGGTCTCATACTGACCCTGAATAGATTATCTGTGCTGCGAGAGGTTTGTTCTGTGTATTTTCTGAGCTCTGTCATAGAAATAACTCTTGTTCACAGGGTTAACTGGCCTGGTAATGGGTTTTTCCGTTAGTGTCTTTACATCCTCCACCCTCCTGGATATCTCTTTATATTTGCTATCTGGATGCAAAACCTGTTTTCCATAAACATTAAGATTTACTATGCATGTTTCAGTTGTGGAATCTGTATCAGTTGCTTTTCTGTTGCCATAATAAAATAACATCACCAAGAATGACTTAAGGAAGAGTTTTTCTTTGCTTACGGTTCCAGAGGGATAGAGTCCATAGAAGTAGAGAGGGCATGGTACGGTGGCAGTAACAGAGAGCTGGCTGATAGTATTTTCATCAGCACATAGGAAGCAGCCAGAGAACAGGAAGTAGGGCAAGATTCTAAACCCCCAAAGCCTACCCTTGATTCAGCAAGACCAATTTCCTAAAGGTTCCACAACTTCCGCAAACAGTGCTACCAACAGAGGACCAAATGTTAGAATGTAAGAACCTATGGGGGAACATTTCTCATTCAAACAACCATGGAACCCTTGCAGCCTGTGTTTGAGTGCCAACCCTAACATTCCCTCACTATATTACTTTAAGCAAGTGATTCTACTTGCCTTTTTGCTTCAGGCTCCATACCCCCATGACTGACAGATGATTTGCAGTGTCCATTAAAGCACAGGTGGGAGGGTCTGGGGAGGTGAGGTCTGTTGTTAGTGACAAAGGTTGGAGAGAGCAATGTTGGTTGTGACTCTTCCTGTGAGAAGAAAGCCTTCACCTCTGCACCAGCTCTGTGTCTTTTAAGAATCTGTCAACACAGTGATCCAAGGTTTTCTCGACTTTGTCCATTTTCCTCCTCTGTCTTGGAGCGGTGTCTCCTTTTCCCCCAGTTAGGTGTGTTAATATGATCACGACCTGGATATAGAGTTGGAACCTGCACACCATACGCTCTCATTTCTAAGAGAAGGCACAGATGGGTACATGGAGCTTCTGCCTCCAGCTGGTCATATTTCAGTCAGCTGGGAACATATGCTTTAAGGAAAGATGTAGGAAAACACTTAAATAAAGCAGGAGGAGATGGGGGCTGAGAGAAGTCCTCCTGTCTTATGAATGGGCCTTCATTCTGTTCCTCTTTGCAGCCAACGTTCTGGGAAGCGAACGCTGCTCCTGGAGCCAAGTGGAACTACATTTGATTTCTGCTCTGCTGTGGCCTCTCCAAATATGAATTGAGGGTGAGGCACAGTTCCTTCTCTCTTGTTTTACTCCTACACCAGCATCCCTCTACCTGGTATGGTGTGCAGTGACCTCTGTTCCTTCACAGCCATCTTTTCTCTGTTGGCACTGGTCTCCTTGAACACACCTCCTGTCCTGTACAGACGCACACTTATCTGGGATTGGCAGCCTCATATGTACTATTGTGGTCTTATCCTGTTGAATCACAGTTATTAGTTTGGCTGTCTCTCCCCCACCTAAAACGCCCTCCAATACCCACTATGCTATTCCCATATTGCAAACAAGGATAATGACTCAGCAGTTTGTATTCCCAGTGCCTGGCACAGAGTCACCATCTGATAAATGTTTGATGAGTTGAATTAGATTGGAGCTGAACAAATAGAAAGTGTATTTGGCAATTATTCCCCAGGCTTAGAAATGCTACGTGAGCAAGGAGACTCGCCGCTATTGCATTAAGATGATACAGTGACCATCCAGGTGTCCAGTGTTGTAGGTAGAAGTTGTGAGTTGAGTCTCTCTTAAAGATGAAAGATGGGGGTGGAGGCAAGCTGAGTTGACTAAGGATAAAAGGGATATTTTAGGAAAACAACTCTGAATGTGACTACTAAGGAAAAAAAAATGCAAAAAGGCACCACAGTGGTCAAGTGGCTTTCATTCACTACCACCACAGGGACTTATAACAGATACTGGTGGCTTTATTACTTGCCTCAGTTTGTCCAGTTTGAAGCATTGTTAAAGGCTGTGAGAATGTACAAAACATGGCAGAGTTGTGCATCCTTTGGAGGCATCAGGTCAGCTTCCTATGAGCTGAAGATGGAGCTAAGCTAATGATTACTCTGTGGTGATCCAGATAACTGCCCCTGCTTAATAAGCCACCTGATATGTCTTCATCAAGACTGTTTTGAGTCACCCCAGGAGTTAGTCCTTTAGTTACTTATCTATTGATTTGTAGGCATAGGTGTGTATGTATGTAGGGGAAGTAGATGCACACATGTGTGAGCATGCATGCAAACTTTAGAGGATGACTCTAGGTGTCATTCCCTGAGAGTCATCTACCTTATCTTTTGAGACAAGGTCTTTGATTTGTCTGAAGCTCATAGCCAGCCCCAGGGATCCATCTGTCTTCACCTTTCCAGCTGTAAGGGTGTAGGTGTTTTCTATCACATCTGGATCTTTTTAATGTAGGTTCTAGGGGCTTAACTCAGGTCTTCATGTTTGCAAGGCAAGCAGAGTTCTTGCTGAGCCACTTCCTCAGCTCTTCATCATAACTGTCCTAACCATCCAGAGGGGCTGAGTCGGGAGTTGGTGTAGCTGGAGGTTGGCTTTAAAGACTTCCTCTCTCACACTTGATGACTTCAGGCCAACCTTCCATCTTAAATGTGAATACAAAGGATCCTATGGCTCAGACATCAAGTCTCCTGAATTCAAGGCAAGGGCATGAACTTCACCACTTAATGGGAGAATAGCAACATTATGAAAAAACCTATGGCAGGGAAGGATTGTTGCACATGATGCTGAAAAAGGCATCCATTCTTTCTGGGAACAGGTGCTTTTTCCCTGCAGGTCCCTGTATACTCTGCAGAATGCTAAGTTCATACCTTGGGTCAACTGGGCAATTCTGAGACAGAAATCCTTTGCTGTCATCTTTAAGGAGGGAGAATAAATTCTATCCACTTTTATAGATTTCTGCTTCCAAAATAGGGACCCCTAAATGAAGCTCTCCAAAGGTGTTCAGAGATCAGTCTTTTGATTTTCCTCCTGTAGAAAAAAGAAAGAAAGGAAGGAAGGAAGGAAGGAAGGAAGGAAGGAAGGAAGGAAGGAAGGAAAGAAGGAAGGAAGGGGAGAAGCCCAAAGTCAAAACTTCTGTATTTATTGGCAAAGTAAAGTTAGATCTATTGGAAACAGAAGACAACAAAGAAAGTTGCTACATGAACTCTGAGCCCTCACCTAGCCTGGAACTCTATCACAAGGGACAATTTCCAAGCTTCAGGTGGAGAAATCAGGCCACTTGTATTAAAAACATTTTGCAAGTTCTTATACTGGGGAAAAGCAAGATAGCTTTGTACATCTTTTAGTTGGAGGAAAAAAAGAACATGGTCACAGTGTTCTTTTGTATTTTGCTAAGATGTGCATGTATCCATGCTTTCAGATTTTTATTGCCTATTGGAATCTTTCCTCAAATAAAGCTCAATTTAAGTTAATTTAAGATGATAAGTGAGGCTGAGTTGTGACCCAGGACATCTAGAGACACTCTTGGGGACAGTTCAAGAATTATTAACATAGACCACACACAGCCCTACATCCACATTCATATCTATCCAGTACCCCCACATGTATGAGGTGATGATAGTAACTATTCGAGAGTAACTTTTGAATATCAAGAGTTTAGGCCAGTACAAGCAATGTCCACAAGAGACCAGAACACTAATGGAAGGGTGAGTTAATTGTGTTCCTATGGCAGCCAAAGGCAGGTGTTGTTGTAAAGCTTTTTGTTGTTGCTGTTCTTGTTTCCCCCCTTTAATCATGACCTCTTTGTGTTAGCTCAGTGTTTGCTGTTCTGACAAATACCTAAGATGAACAATTCAAGTGACTTCTTTTTTTGCCATACTTTCAGAGACTTCAGTCAATTGTTACTTGGGCTTCATGGTTCTGGACCCAGGAGGCATACATCATGATGCAGGGTGTAATCAAGAAGAGCTGCTCACATCCTGGTTATTAGGAATCAGAAAGACAAAGAGAGGGTCAGACACTGGATGTCCTTTTCAAAGGCACATACCAGGCCTCCTCCAAACAGACCTTACTGCCTAACAGCTCATTCATCTAGGAACTGATCAATGGGCTAACCGTTGTTTGATAAAGGTAGAATCTTTTGGCCCCATCTCTTTCCCAAGCAACAAGGCAGGAGACTTATGAGTGGCAATTTTATATTCTAGCAATACCCCATGATGAAAGAAAAGTAACCTAAAATATGTATTTGCTGTTTTACTTAGCCAATAGGTTTCAGTCAGAAATCAGGATGAGATAATTAGCCAAGAGAGCACATCACAGAAATGACAAGGGAGAAATAAAACTTCTCAACAAGCCTCGGGGCCCAAATAACCGACCACACCCAGAGCTTCAATCACCTTCCCAGGCATCTTTGAAGGTAGAGTTTAGATCTAGTAGCTGTGATTTATTTTAGTGTCAAAGAGTTATTCACATATTTATGTAGGAAGAAAGTGGCAGATCAACAGCGCGTAGATTACAGAGGTAGGATGTCGTAAATCAGCATGGTGATTCTGGTCAGCCTGCCAATTTTGACACAGAGACTTGCTTATTTATGGCATTTTAAGGTCTGAAGAGTTGATTTATAGTTGCAATAACACACTGCCATCCATTAGTAGTTCCGGCATGCTTAGCTATGACCTTCTTTGCATTTAATGATTGGCAATTTTTATATTGTGCAGCTATAAATTGTCAAGCAGGAACAAAGCTCACTTTAAAGTATAATTTTGTTAAAATATTAATTTTCAGTAAGATATAATGCTGAAGATAAACTGCAATGCTAGCCTCACCCATCTTTGTCCTAACCCACGCGATATTAATTATAACCATAACTGGTTGAAGTCCCACAATCTTGGGGAATTGCCATATTCAACCACCTCATTTTATTAGGTGGGCTGCTATGGGTGGATAAGGATTGAGTTTGGGAGGGTGTTTTTTTTTTTTTCCTGGCATTAGTCTTGAGGCATTTGTTACAAGGGCAGATTTACAATTCGTTAAACTGTCAGGTCTAAGTTCCAAAATGGGGGCGCTCCAGAGGCTCGAGGCAAGACCAGACCTGAGGCCAAATTTGGAGACAGCTGGGAGGGCTCAAGTCCCCTTCTGCATTGCTTCTCAATCTTGTACCTCTCTGCCACTTATTTCAAGTCTGAATCGAGATATTCTCAAGTAAGCAAGAGCAGACACTACTACCTTCCCAGGCAGTTCTGAGAATAAAATCCAACACAGTGAGAGGTCACTGCCAAACTATCCAAAGCCATCAGTAAATTAATTTTCTCTTCTTCAGCTCTAATGCTTCTCTCCTTGTGTACATGGGCATATTCCTGCACTGCACATATCTTCTGCACTAATTGATTAATTAATTTTTTTAATATCTTTTACAACATTCCTTTAGCTAACATTCCTTACAATAAGCATACTCCCTCAAAATGTGAGTGTCATGGAATTATGTCAGCTCATTTGCTTCCCTAAGGGCAGATTTCTGTCCCCTCTGAGCATCTCACTGTAATATTGGTCTCATAGGCTGGTGTATTCTTTTGCTTGTGTCACAACAATAAGAGAGTAAAATAATCTCACTTCACACTGTTCCCTATCCAGACATGCCTTTTAATGAGGATGTGAACTACCTCCCCATTTTCATTAAGCTGGCTGTCTCCCTTATGTTCTACAAATCTGAATAGGGGGGCTACAGAGGCAGGACTATGTGCCAGCCTGTCATAGATAAGATGAAGACGGGATGTGGATGGGAGTCTCTGCTTCAAAGGGAGGGACTTTACAGAGGTCGGTGCAGTGTCTTTACATTGCCACACTCAGACTCCCCACTTACCAGTGCCTATGTCGGGATGCCATTGAGTGCATTGATTCTGGATGTCTTCATTGTCAAGACTGGCATTCAGAGGGCGAGCAGGGTCTGCTTTTCATTCCCAGAAATCCTTAGATTTGCCAGGAGAGAGAGAGAAAGAGAGACAGAGACAGACAAAGAGACAGACAAAGAGACAGACAGAGATAGAAAGACACAGAGAGAGACAGAGAGAGTGACAGAGAGAGACAGGGAGACAGAGACACACAGAGAGACAGAGACAGTGAGACAGAGAGAGCACCATGTGCAAAAAGTTGTCAAACTGTTTCTCAAAGCCCTTAGTAGATGTTTTCATTGAGAAATCAAGACCTAGAATGAAGAAGGGAACTGAAAACCAAGGGCAAATCTGAGTAGTTTTGGTTCTTGCCTCAGTTCAGGTGTGGGAGACAAGACATGAAAGATGGAGTCATGGTGTCCCTTCTCTTCCTTTCCTGCCCTTAGAGGACCAAGTTCCCACTGGTCTATTAGAGCACATTCAAGTACTGCTGGAATAGATGGCCTTTGGGAGTAATCACAACCTTCTTTTGTGTTTCTGGTTAGGTTCCGTTGGATACTTCTGACTTGGTGTGGCTTGGGGCTGGAGTTATCAGAAAGTTCTGATGGTACATAGGGTCTAAGAAGGCTTTTTTTCCCTCAATTGTCTAATAGGTCACAGGTTCCCTTGGATGAAGTAACTCAGTGATCATCTAGATATGTCTCTTCCCACATAGCTTTCCCATGTAGTTACTTGGGTTCCCTCACAAAATGGCAGTCATAGACTAGTCAAATCCCATCCCTATAAAGGCACCTGACTTTCCTAACCACATGTTCCAGGAGGTTCAAAGAAAACACAAGAATTACTCCCTAAGTATTCTCTGCATTCGGCAGCACCAGCCTGAGTCCATCGTGTGGGGTGGGAGGAGGTGCACACAGACACACAAGGATGAAGATGCACAGTGAAGGCCCTGCCATCTCTAGCTCTCAGCGATGTTAAAGTAGCCCCATATCTGAGCCGGAAAAATGGGTGATGGGATTTCATCCCTTTTGTGAAAAGCAAGAGGAGGGGAAAGCTAGCTTAATGTGGGAGGGCTGCAGAAGTTGAGGCACAGCAGTTTTTCCAGTAAGCTTGGCCGTCTTTGCTGATCCCTGCACTCTACAGCCATTAGCAGGCTGGGCAATGCTTTGGTTTATGAGGCAATTATTCCAACACACTCTATTCAAAATACACATTAGAACTTAACCTTCTGAATTCTGAAGTCGCATTTTATCACCCAACATTAGAAAAGAGACATAGTCAGCATATTTCCCCTCTTTTATGATCTGGTATCATTAATGAAGCACCGGGCAAGGACCTTCTCACAATTCTTCCGGATAATTTGTGACACAAAAGGCGTCCTGCGATACAATTGTCTATTGACTTATTCAACAACACTGGAAACACGTGGGTCGTTTTCCAAACAAAGCCAGAGAATGAACCAGCTGAAAGCATGGGCTCCTCCTGGAGTCCTGAAAGCATGATTGGAGTAGATACGTGGAGATACGGAAGAGGCAGAAGCAGCGATGGAGACTTAATATGGAATTTCTAATTAGGGTCACGTGCTAATGAACTCCCTCTTCATGTTAGTTTTATGCCGCTTCAGAAATTTTTTATCATATGCTTAAAAATTTATGGCCAGAAACATTAATGAAAATGAGGCGTGAATTGGAAATTGTCATTATGGAGATGAGGGTGGCCCGGCATTGATAATTTTCAAGGAGGGATTTTTTTTTTCTTTATTGCTTTTTTTTTTTTTTTTTGAGAAGTTGAGAAAGGATACAGGTGAAATTAATGGTGAGGCTTTTTCTCTATCCTGACACAGGCAGTGTGGTTCTATGTAAAGTTATAAAAGTTTGATTTTAATAAGATTCTGAATTAATTATAAAGAGAATATTAATCATAATCGGAGTCATTTCTCAGACTAAAACTCTACCATTGCAGTAATATCATAGTTCTTAAGTGCACTAAGATATGCGTTTTCTTTCTCCCCTGACTTTGTCTTTTCGGAAATTAAAATTCACCTTTTCAAAAATTCCGTGGGTTAGAAGCCCAGGATTTCTCAGCTGTGAAACATCCACCTGGCATCCGAGTGTGCTGTAAAAGTACCTCTTCTTGCTCAGCTCTCGGTGACAGGCCCATTCTGCAAGACTGTGGTTCCAAAGAGGAAGAGGGTGCAGGCACATGTGACTTTCTCTGCTTTTAATCTCAGAAAACAGTTGTTTTCGATACATACGATGACCGTGGGATTTGAGTGGATTTCCCGTAGGGTGAGTTTGGATTGTCTAAGAATTTTCCTTTAAGCATGTCCCCGCAGAGGTGACGGCAAAGTTGAAATAAAATCACATTTCTAGGTTTGATCCCCAGGGAACACCTTGGTTTTTTCTCTCATGGTAACCGATTCTATGTGCTTTTGGCAGCAAGTTTCCCAGGCTTTTTTAAGGACCACTTCTTTTCTGTATCGCTTTCTCTGAGCCCCTTGTAGCTCCACCCACACGGACTGCGAAGAGATGCCCCCTTCCTCTGCTTCATCTCCATCGCCTGTCTCCTTTCCCCTCCCCTCTGCACAGAGGACCAAGTCCTCCTGTTCCCTCCTTGCTGGCAACTTGTCTCCAGCTCTCACTAAGGCTGAGAGTGCAGGACCCAGTCTTTGATTCCTTCAACCAAAAAATCCCCAGTGATTAACGAGATAGTTCACAGGCAGAACATTGCCAAGCCAGGCCAATGAGCATACTGTGAATGTCTTGGATAGTGAGCTGATAGGCTGACTTGCTGGGAGCCTTTTCTAACCTTGTGGTGAGAACTTGCCAGAGACAGGATGGCCCCAGAAGCCAGTTTGCACTGGAGCCCAAGTCCTGACAACAGAAGGGAGCCGTGGGTTCCTTTCAGACCGTTGCTAAAGCAGATACTCCTTCTCTGTGATTATTGTTCCAAACTGCCTTGAACACAATGGCTTCAAACCACCACCACCAATTCTTTCATGGTTTTAAAGGGCAGGAATTCAGGATCACTGATCTTGTGGGCAGATCCTTGTGACAGCCCTAGAGGAGAACCCCAAAGCTTAGCTCTTCCAGCTCGTGTGTGTCCGGGGGTTCCCTGGTTTGTGGCAGCCTGCACCCAGGCTCTGCTGCTGTTTTAATGTGGCCTTCTTTCTTTCTTCCTCAATCTCTTGCTCTTTGGCAGGAATCACCAGTGACTGAAACCAGAGCTCACTCTAATACAGGGAGGTCTCATCTTGAGATCCTTAAAAGAATGGTATCAACAAAGTTCCCGTTTAAGAGAACATAGAACAGATCATGCTCACATTCACAGCTAGAGGGGCTAAAGAGAACTTCTTTACCAGCAGGACACAGTTCAGCAGCTTTATGTGATGGATAAATGCCAACTAAACAGGATCCAGAATCACCTGGGCGACAGGCCTCTGGGAATATGTGGGATTATCTTAATTGCGATAAATACCCACTCACTATCTGGGGGCCTGGGCTGTGTCAATGGTGGGGGGGCGGGCGGGGCTAAGTGGCAGCAGGAAGTCATTGTTCTGTGTTGCAGATGGTGGTTGTGAATTGGTCAGCTATTTGAGTTCCTCCTCCTTTCACTTCCTCAGCTTAGTGGACGACACTCTTGAACTGTGCACTGAAATCAACTGTCTCTCTTAAGTTGCTTTTGTCAGAGCATGTAACCACATCAACAGTAATAGAAACTGAGATGCTGTATGACCTGCGTATTAGCCCGACTAGGTTATTAAGTGCCTTGTTCTTGTATTCTGTATCTGTATCCTCTCGATTTCAGGAGCTGTGAGCTCAAAAATACATCAAGAAAATTCAGTTTAGTGTTTAATGAGAATTGGATGGAGGAGAAGTGGGCTGTCTTGCCCAGAGTCGAGAGTAAAGAGAATTGCAAAGGACAGAGGGATGGCGCTCTCAGACATGCACCAGCTCTATGAGACTCTAAACCCAGTCTTGTGTGCTCTGCCTCCAGCAGAGCCTTTCCTCCTTTCTTTCTTGGAGGATCTGGAGGCCACCATTGGGTCCACAGCTTGAGGAACTTCTTGCCTGTGATTGGCACCCAAACAGCATATACTGCTTCATATTTTAAGGTTCTTCTTTGGATAATTGTATATCAAAATGTAGTATGAAACACAGCAGGTATATTACCCTAGAGCAAACCCACCTTGGGGATTTTAAACAATGACTTTATTGTTTAGGAATGTTTTTAAATCTTGAGATGATAGAAGTAAAATCACAATTTTCTTTTAGGAATTTAAAATTAGGAACTTGTCTGAAGGCTTGGCTTTCAGCTGGAGTGCCACCAAGAAGGTGGTGGCAGCAAAGGTTATCTCATATTATCTGGATTGCTGATCCATTGTTGAATATGTCTTAGAGATTCTGAACCATTTGCAAAGGAGCGAAAACTCAATTGCAGCTTAATGCTTCCACCTTAGTGATAGACTACATGATGCCCACTCTATAGCTCCCTGGAGAAGGCAGAGCTCTAAGACAATGAAAAGATCCCTGCTGTCGGGGATTATGGGAGAAGGATGGATGGGTGAGGAAGGAGCATGGAAGATTTTTTAATCAATAAACACTTGCTGGGGATTGTCAAACATGACCTTAAACTCCTAACCCTTCTGTCTCCACCTCCCAAGTGCTAGGTTTACAGGTGTACATCACCATGAGCATTCTGCCTGCCTTCCTTCGTCCAAATTCACAAAATACGCAGGATGGCCTTGACTGTAAATTATGGGCTTAAGATGACAATGACCTGTGATGTAGGCTCATCAGTTTTAGCAAATGCATCACTCTGGTGGGAACTGCTAGTCACGAGGGAAACAAGTCATATTAGTACAGTGGGGACAAAGGAGGTCTCTATACCTCCCACTCAGTCTGCTGTAAACCCAATATTGCTCTACAAATGAGTCTATTAGCTGCTTTTGTTTTGTTTAAGCAAGAGAAAAACAAAGAGCTTAGATTTTCATTGACAAAATCCTTGTCTCAGGGGGTTGGAGTTTTGTGGTGACAGAGGGTATCCTTCCTTAAAGTGGTTCAGAGGCACTGACTCCCTCGACTCCTGTTGGAAGCCTTACAGGGCTTCTTAGCAAAAAGCTTAAAGCTGTGAATCCCTTGGTCTGAAAGATGAGAGTTGCAATCTCTGCCCTCCAACCACTGTGAGATCCTGGCTCAGTCACTGCTTAACCTCAGTAAGCTTGCTTTCCTTTTGTAAAGTTAATCTGGGTCAACCCCTTGGAGGATTAAATGAAACAACTGTTGCACAGCACGTGGAATGCACTAGGTGCTCAATAAATAGCATTTGGAATGACGGATTATCACTTTATTGTCTCTAAATTTCCATGCCCAACCTAGGGTCCCTTGGGAGGATAATATGACACCTCCTTGGAGCATTAGGTAGGTTGATCCAGCTTCCCTGTGGGCCACCTTTGAGATAGGATGGAATGAATTAGTAAATAAAATTCTTTACTTTTTGCCTACTTTGGGGTAAACAATAAAGAACTCGGGACTAGAAGGACCTAACATAGACACATCTAAGTTTTACGGGGTTTTTAAAATATGAGTATAGGGGCTGTAAGGGTCAATATTCCTTCTCAACTTGATTTAGAATCATCCAGGAGACTCACCTCCAGATTGCCTATGAAAACATTTCCAGGCAACTAAAGAGGAAAAACCCATCCTGAATGTGGGTGGCTGGGATCCCGGAGTGAATAGCCTAGTAAAAGAGAAAAAGGAGAAAGCTTACAGTACCAGCACCACCACCACCACCACCACCACCCCCCCACACACACACTCTGCTTCCTGCCTGTGCATACAGTGTGACCAGCTGCCCCCCTCTCCTGTCCCTGTGCCTTCTCTGCAGGATGGGCCATGTCCTCTCAAACCTGGAGCCAAATAAACTCTTCCTTTCTTATTTTATCACAGCAATGTGACAAGCAACTAAGAAACAACAATATATTTTCAGAATTTAAAAATTAAATATGCCGGGCGGTGGTGGCGCACGCCTTTAATCCCAGCACTCGGGAGGCAGAGCCAGGCGGATCTCTGTGAGTTCGAGGCCAGCCTGGGCTACCAAGTGAGTTCCAGGAAAGGCGCAAAGCTACACAGAGAAACCCTGTCTCGAAAAACCGAAAAAAAAAAAAATAAAAATAAAAAAAAATAAAAAAAATAAAAAAAAAAAAATTAAATATAGTTGGGTTGAATGGTGAGGATAATAGCTTATTCTTCTATCCAGCTTCCAGGCTATTAAGAACTCTATAAATGCACTTATAGTCAGTAATTTAATTTTTTAATATAATCTGATGCTTTGAATGTCCCTATTGCATCCATTTGGAAACTAGAGCATGGGGAGATTACGTTGTTTGCCCAAAGAAAAGTAGGAAAATAAAGGTAGACTATATTAGCATCATGCATGGGAGGGATTTTGTGCCAGGACTTTTGAAGTTTTATATTACATTTTTATTTATTTATTGTGTTTGCATGTATTTTGGGAGTCACATGTATACCATGATACACATGTATGTGTTGGGGGACACTTTGCTGGACTCAGTTCTTCTACCATGTGAGTTCCAGAGGCCTGATCTTGGCTTTTTAGGCTTTGCAGCCAGAACCTTTACCCACTGGCTCATCTCAGTGGTCTAGTCCCAAGTTCTGTACTGGCCTGAGTTTTAGTTACTTTCATTACTGTAAGTACATTTTCTGACAGAAATAGCTTAAGGAATGAAAATTTTCTTTTTCTCACTGTTTTTGAGGGCCTCAGCCTATTATAGTGGGGAAGGCAGAGTAGAGAGGTTCAGTGACTGGGAGTGGCTGACAGAGACTCTTCACATCCTGGCACACCAGGAAGCAGAGTGACAGGAATCACCTGCTACTAGTGACACCATTCTCAGAGATGGGCTTCTAAGGGTCCCTTTCTGAGGCAAGGGCGAGTATCTTTGCTGTTGATGGGGCTGGATCGAAGGGATCATTAGGCTGGTGAGAAAGGCGGGAGGATTGAAATTCCAAGACAGGGATTAGATTATGCAGTAACTGGATTTTAGAGATGATGAAATATCTATTCATCATCCACGTATCTCTCATTTATGTTATCTACCTTTTTATCTATCTGATATATATGCATCGATCAATCAATAATCTATTATCAATCTTTTTGTGCAACCATTTTTTAGTCACACAAATATTTATTCATTTTCTATCTTCCTGTTTGCCTATTGCTTGTTAGCTCATTTATCTGTATTTGCATCTATAAGCCAAATATTACCTATATCCATCAGTCTATCTCTTATCTATTCATCAGCTGAGAACCTATCTACTATGTGTCTACCTTCCATTTACTCATTCATCCATTGACCTGTTTTAACAAATATATATGTCTTCTAAATTAATTCCTCCTCCTATCCTTCCTTTTTATATATCATCATCTATTTATTTATTTATCTTTCTATATCTATCAAAGAAATTTTATTTATCTTTCTATATATCCCTATCATTTAGATATATGTATATTAATATCGACTATATATGTATATGTATATATATCTTATCTTTTATGTTCTCTGTGTTTTTGTATCATCTATCATCTATCTATATACCTATCTACCATCTATCTATCTATCTATCTATCTATCTATCTATCTATCTATCCATCTATCTGTCTATCTATCTGTGGTGGGATTGAGGACATCATGATTCTTGAGCATAGAAACAGAGGGTACTCACAAGCCTTTGGGAAGATTATTTAGCAAGCAGATCATGCAGTAGTGATGTATGACATGAAAATGGGAGTAGTGGGAAGACCTGAAGGGATATGGGAAGGAACACAGAAATGCTGTTTGCTGTGTAATGCAGCACTCTCCATGCATCTCCCTGTGGAATTGTTCTTTTGTGTCTCTATTTGTCTCTCCTCTTCACACTCAGTGCAGATTGCTCAATGTGGGCAGGTATGCACTATGAAATGCTGTTGTTCTTTTCAAGAGCTTGAACCAAGATATTGGACATGGTAGGTCCTTGGTCAAAGTGCCTGGCTGCCTGTATTCATCTGAGGGCAAGAATAGGCTCCTGGGAACATACCTGGGGGCAGCAGGTAACCAGACCATAAGATTAAGAATATAAGAGCAGAGAACAAAGAAACAGCCAGGCCTGCCTTCTGAGGACCTGGGTTGTCAGTCTGAAAAAAGATGCCCCTCACCCTGCTCCCTTTCTTCCCACCAACCATTCTAGTGCCTGGGGTGCCAGAAGGCTGACATGCTGTGAGAGAGGCTGGCAGTTCCGCTGATGACAGCAGGAAGGTGCTGAGTCTGCAGTTGGAAGGAAGCCATGCAAGCTCCCAGGGCTAGAGGAAGTGGTATCTGACCCTCAGCTGAAGAAGAGAGTGAGCCTCTAGCAGAGATGCTGTGCTCAGGGATCGTGGTCCACACGGCTGGTGCACAGATGCGGCTCCCTTTGGCCGCAAGGTTGGAACCTCATCTTGCTGGGTCTCCTCTGGCTCCCTTTCAGTACAGAATGACTGACAGCCTTAGCAGGGATGATGCATTTAACTCTGCAAAGCCCCCCAGGCAAGCTGTCACTCCAAGAGAGGATCTTTGAAAAGAAGCCTGATGAAATTAGATGCAATGGAAACGATAAAAACACTGTCTTTCTTTTCTTCTGTTTTCTGTGCTCTCTGCACTGGGATGTTTCCTTTGGTTGCTTATTTTGTGCTCTCACCCAGTACAGCTGACCTCTGAGAGGGTCTGGCCACTGCCCTCCCCTGAGTGAAACATAGCGCCTCCCCATCTTTGGTTAATGTCTGCCAATTCCATGTTCCTTCAACAAGTTAAACTTAGCAGACATGTCAGGAAAAATTTGGGGGTGACATGGAGTTGCACACAATGGCTCCTCCTACCTGTCAGTGCCAGTTTGCAGTGGCACAGAACAACGCATCCCAAAGGACTTGCGGAACTCCACAAGGACCTACCTGCCCACCATCTAGCACACCCACCCAGTGCTCTGCCAGCAACTGGTTACATCTCTTTTCTTTGCCTTTTCCCTTGGAAACTGGATGATCCCTTCATTAATGCCAAATGTATTCATCCAGGTTTATTTTAGTCAAACATTAGGTCTTGGGGCTGCTGGGACACTCATGACTTTTGGCTCCATGTCAGGATTGATATAAATAAGTTCATAGACAAGAAATAACCCCACTCTGATGCCCAGACAAGTAGGTGTTCAGGAATCATACTTTGAGACAGGAAAGGTTTGAGAGCAAAATCAGAATGTTGGAATCTCATGCCTTTTTCTTCTGGCATCTAAATTAGCTTCCATCTGAGCATCATCAAGATCACTAATGAAAGACACTTCCTAAGGTGATGGTAAAAACATAAACCTTGGACTCTTTCCGAATTTGCTTAGATGTCAAACCTGGATCCCATCACTTACTCTCTCTTTAAGTGTCAAGTGCATCCCCGGAACAATGAAGACAGTGACAGAGGACTAGTGAAGAACCTAAAACTTAGGGGTACAAATGCTCAACAAATACCATTTAGGCTAGAGTTCAGCCTGTGGTAATTTAAGGAAGAAAGAGTCATGGGGACAGGGATTATATTTTTGTTAAAGCTTTGGTATTTTGTTTATTATACATATTTTGTAGGAAATTTATTAAAATATATGGGACTCATCATGATCACTTGCCTTCTGGTGGCCCCTTAGTCTGCCGCCCTAGTTTCAGATGGGTATTGACTTTCTACTCTTAGGATGGCACAGCAGCTCTGGTTGGTTTCAACTGTCAACTTGATTGGTTTGAGAAAGCCTAAGAGATTAATCAAGCTTATATCAGGGGATCTCTATGAAGGATTTTCCTTTCTAGAGAGGATAAGGTAAGAGGGGCCCATACTGAGTGTGATCAGCACCATCTCACACAGACCCAAATATAAGAAAGAAAGGAGAAAGCCTGGTAACAGGGTCTCTGTCTCTGTCTGTCTGTCTGTCCATCCATCCCTCCTTCCCTCCCTCCCTCACTCCCTCCCTCCCTCCCTCCCTTCCTTCATTCCTTTCTCTTCCTCCCACGAGGCAAGCTGCCTTGCTATACCATGCCCTTCCAACATGATAAGCCAGCCTGCCACCTCAAGTTGGTTTTCCCAGATATTTTGTTATGGTGACACAAAGTCTCCCAATGCAGCAGTGTCAGTTCTGGCATCCAGAACTGTCTCGGGGAAAACACAATGTGTCCCAAATATGTGGCTGCCACACTTTGTAGATTTTACTTTACTTAGTGGGAAATCCATCTGAAATTAAGAGACAAGGAATGCTCTGTTTTCCCACAGTATTCTCAGAGAGAAACCTAGATTGCTTATATCCTCTCACCTCTGAACACAGCACCTCCTGCCTTAGAGTTGTCTCTTCTTATCTGTGTCTGTTCAATAGACTGTTGTATCCAACCTTTGACCTTCCCATGAAGAAAGATAGTTTTAATTTGTTCAAGGTGTTATAATAAAAGATCTCTGCAATGAAGTAATTCTGAAATAGTGTGAGCGTATTATTCACATTTAAGGAGGCTGGGAAGTAAAGGCTCTTGCAGATTTCGTGTATGCTGAGGGCTTGTATTCTATTTTCATTCTGTTCTTGTGATAAATACCATGACCAAAAGCAACTTGAAAACTTTCTGTTTGTCTTACACTCCCACATCACAATTTATCACTGAGGGAAATCGGGGCAATTCAAGGCAGGAACTACGGAGGTTGCTGATCACTGGTTCGTGCAAATGCCTACATAGAGCTAGCAATTTTTTGTGCAGCTCAGCTCCACAAGCCTAGGTGTGGTGCTCCGTTCAGTGAGAGGCATATCCTACCACAACAATCCATATCCAACATATCCACCTCATCAATCATCAGTCAAGACAATCTCTCACAGACATGTCCACAACCAATCCATTGTGGGATCTTCCTCAGTGGAGACTTCCTTATTGGCTGAGTCTAGACATGTCAAGTTGATAGCTGAAGTTAATTGCTGTGGCTTTAAAATCAAACAAACAAACAAAAAAAAAAAACAAAAACATAAACAAAAACAAAAACCATAAGAGATGGCACCTGGATCTCTTTTGTGAGGCTACTGATCCCATTAGTGCTCCACCTTCATGACCTCGTCAACTCTTAAAAGCACTAGCTCTTCATACCATCATATTGGGTACTAGGTTATAGCATGTGAACTTTGTGGGCAATGCACACATTTAGATCATGGCACCCATTAGCCACTGTGGGCCTAAGCTGTATCCTCGTGGGAAGTCTGAGGAAAGTGCCCACCTGAGAAGTCTAACCTCAGTAGAAATGAGGAAATGGTCTCTGCCAGCAAGGCAGGGCATGTTTGGGCATGAGGATTGTGGGCTGTGAGGATTGTGGGCTGTGAGGATTGTGGGCTGTGAGGTTCCTTTCACCCCAACAGACACCAGGATTTGCATATGTGTATGTATGCATGTGCGTATAGACGTATACTTTACCCCTGGTCCCATGTGATGACCACAGATTGTTCAGAAGGTTCCTTCAAGAACTCCTTGCTGGGGACTGTATGAGTTATGTTTCTTGTTGCTGTGACCATGTGCCCCAGAGAAGAAAGTTAAGGTAAATGGGGTTTATTTGGGCTCCATTATGGAAAAGAAGCATGGCGGTGACTGGTTCTATGTCAGTGGCATATGGCAGCTGCTCGGTCACATGTTAGAACCCCAGAAGGCAGAGGAAGGGGCATTCCTTCTGTTGCTCTTCCGGGTGTGTCTTCTGTCCTTTTTATTCAGACAAGTACTTCTGTGGAATGGTGTTGCCCACATTTTGAGTGAGTCCTCTCATTGTAGTTAATGCTGTCTGAGAATGAGTCCTCTCATTGTAGTTAATACTGTCTGAGAACACCATCACATATGCCCTCACTGACATTCTAAACCAGGCACATTCACCCTGCAGCCACACAGAGGTGTCTCACTGACATCCTAAGCCAGAGGTGGTCACCCTGCAGCCTGTGGCTCATAAGGCTCTCAGGATAGCTTACTGTGGCCAAGCAAAATTCCAATGTCAAAAGGTTGTGCACCCCTCTCTTGGGTATTTCTTATTCCATCAAGCTGACAAACAAAACCAACCACAGCAGGGGCTGTCTTCTGTTGTCCTGGAGAGATAGTGATGATGAGGATGGATCTAATTCCTGATTGAAAATGTCAATAGAATCTATTGGCAGAAATCAGACATTTTATGAATGAATAAATCCCCATGTACTGAAGAAGGAAATGCTCAGAAAACAGTGTTGGATGGACAGAGACTGAAAGAAGAGGGGTCAGTGCTAAAGGCCAGATAACTGTTAACTGGGCTGGGATTCTTCTAGAAAACCTTGGGAATTCACCAGCAGGCTGAGGTGGAAATAAAAGGGAAGGGCCAGCCACAGAAACAGCAGGAGAGCAATCCAGACAGCAGGAGCAGGTGCAAGTGCCTAGAGTGGGAAACAAGAGCAAAGAGAGTGAAGGGGCTAGCATGTGGGATCCTGCTGAGCTCTTGAGGTCATGAAGGGTAGGTTGTGAGTGTGTGTGTGTGTGTGTGTGTGTGTGTGTGTGTGTGTGTGTGTATGTAAATGTTGTGTGTGCATACTATGCATATGTCTATATAGGTGCATGATTGTATGTGCATATATGTGCTTGTGTGTGTATGGTGTATGCATGTGCATGCTTGTGTGTGTGTGTGTGTGTGTGTGTGTGTGTGTGTGTGCTTGGCAAACACTGGAGGGTTTGAAAAGACAGCATGTCTTCCCACTTTACATTATTTAAAGATCACCAGCTGTTGCATGAAACACAGAATGTGGGGCAAGGGTGCAATGGAAACAGACTATTTCAGAATCCAGTACAGCAGTCTTGGGCAGAGGAGACTGTGGCTATTGAAGGTGCTATTTTTGGAGATGTAAACAGGGGGACAGAATAAGGTTGTGTTAAGCTAAGCCATGTGTCTGTTTTCAGAGAAAGTGGAAAGAAAAGAAATGAGAGGATTAAGAGTGGGTGCTGGGAAGGGTCTGATCACCTGTGGTGATTGCGGAGGCTTGTGCACAGCAGTCCCTGTAGAGTGGACAGTGGAAACTGGATGGGTTTGAGATACAGGGTGAATATGAATGAACATATAGCCCTCATAGACAGCTCCTGCACAGGAGAGTGACTGTGAATGGACATAATGGCAAGGGAGACAGGATGAAAGGGTAGGGCCTGTTGTTTTTCAAAGACACTGTGGCTTATAGTAATTATAGTAAAACCAGCTTCAACTTCACTTCCTTAACTATTTTAAATTTAACTTCAGTAGTGTTAAGATGTGTTTATTATTAGGGAATAGATGTTCAGAATTCTTTCATCTTGTCTATCTGAAACTCTCTAGCCATTGGACAAATTTCCCTGCCTCAATTTCTTGGTCATTGTAGCTGACTTTCTTGGACTGCCAACCCCTGAATCATGATATTATTAAGTAACACATCTTTACATAGTTAAACAAATGCAACATAAACACATTTTTACTTAAACAAATATTCTATTCCACAACATTTCCCCCTTTTGTCTAAATAAAAAGGAAAAGTTTTAACTTTAAGATGGCAAAGCTATATATAATAAGAACAATTATCAAGTAAGAATTACATTTACAATATCCAGTCCATTTGTATTTGACAAATTCAGAGAAAATACTCTGTTATTTGTCCTATCTTGGTAAGTGCAAAATTTTATACCTAACTTACCTTCTGTCATAACTAAGGAAAACTAACTGTAACCATTTAGTATTCAACTCAATAAAAAACTCCAGAAGGATATAATAATACCTGAATAAAAAGGAAGTGCAGTACAAGTCACTTCCAAAATTATAGAAATGACAGAGACATGTGGCTGCTTGGACAGTCACTCAAGGTTCCTCTGCAACATTGGGGCATCCATCTTTGGCCTGTAGGCCTAAAATATCTGGCAGACTTTTGTATGAAGCAGGAATTTTGAAGGACTGTCCCACCTTATCTTGGAAAAGCTTGGCAGTCACTTTCTTTTGTGTCCTACATGCCCAGTTTGGACAGCATACTGTCAGCAGTTGAGGAAAGAGCAATTTATTGTCCAGTGGCTAGCTTTACCACAAAGAATGCAAGCTTCATATGGAGGTTCTTTGATGCCCATCATCCTTTTATGAAGTAGATTGGTGAGGCCAGGAGCATTATGTCTTGCTGTCATGAAAAGTTCTATGTTAATAGAACATTTTAAATGCCATATTATGTAGGTTTTTGAAGTGGTTGAAGGCCATCTATCTCTCTAAAATATATCTCTATATGATCTTGAAAGCATACTTAACATAACTGCAAGTTTGATTATTATAGATGACTAACTACTAACCTGTATTTCTTTATTATACATTACATATTTAAATGAGCTGCATAAGCAGAATACCCCATACAAGAGTAGAAATATACATACATAATAAAAATAACTTTAAATGTGTATCAATACCCAAAATCTCTATTGGTGTAAACTATTTGAGGTTAATAGTTATCTTTTTATCCTATATTTGTATATCCCCACAAATGATGACAAACATCCTTAACACACTGTATGACCAAAAACCACCTACCCCACCATTTGGGAATGTAAGCATTGTGTTCTCTAGATGGCTTCCTGTTATCTGGGAGTGACAGTACCCCCAAGGGACCCTGAGAAAATTGAGATAATGGTCAAGTCCTGGGAAAGCTAGTTGTAACATTTGTTGTTATATGTAGTGGTATTTGCTCCACCCATGACCTTGGGCTATACAGCCCAAAGCAGGTGGTGCTTCCTACCGTTATACATGACCTCTTATAAGGAGTTGGAGAAGGGTCACATACTTTGTGGCAACTTATAGATAAATAGAAATGGATTAAGTTATAAGAGCTAGCTAGCAAGAGGTCTTCCATAGACCATACAATTGGTAATTAATATTAAGACTCTGTGATTATTTTATAAGTGGCTGCAAGACCACATGGCCAGATAGACCAGAGAAATCTTGCGACTACAGTTATATGTCACCTGTCTTGTAGTTACTATTTTTTTTTATTTCTTTGTGTCTGTAGCCAAGATTTTCAGGAGGTCTCCTCCTATCAAACCTGATCTCTATTAACGTTGAAGGAATCCACAGCATTTTGTCTCCCCTAATGAAATCTGTTCTCTGACTTCCATTTTAAAGTTAAGACATTCCTAAAATATCTAGACTGGTTTAATTTAGCAGTCCCTTTTACAATCCAGTGTCTCTCACCAGCTGTTGTTTGCTCGTCAGCAGTCAAAAATTCAAAGTCAACACAATATTATACAAGATCAAGACTCCCTGAATATTTTCTATCTTTATGTGGCTGTTTTCCTTTTATATTACTTTACTCTCTTTAAATACTTCACTTTTTTAAAAAAACTATTTACTTTTTCCTACAATTGTCTATACCCATTTTCTTTTCTTTCTTAAGTGCCTAAGCTCATTTTTAAGCACACTGTAACCTGTTCAGGGTTTTGTTTTGTTTTTCCATCTGCACCTGTCTTTACTGCATTTCTCCACTCTTTTCTGTTTGTCTGAGCCAAACAAACTGCTAAGAGGCTTTGCACTGGTAACTGGCTCTGCCCAACTTGGGTCATGAGAGCTGATCTTTACACTCTGCAGGCCTAGCTGAGAGCTGCATTTAACTGAGAACTGTGTTTAACCACCCCAGCTCTAGTAAGTTGTTGCCCACACTGTGGCAAGCATTTTTAGCTTCTTGTTTCTACTTAACATTTCAACTGCTCAGGTGCTCACTGTACAGCAGAGCTGTGCTTCTGTATACTACCAGGCTCCTAGGAAGCCCTGTCTTTTCTTTTTTTTAAGCTCTCTCCGGTCCCAGGTAGAAATATGTATCCCATGTTGGACACCAAATGTAGCCTACTTTTTTGGACAACCAGCCCCCAAATCAAAACATGAAGGCTTATTATGAAGTAACACATTTTACATAGTGAAACAATTATTCAACACAAACAAATGTAATACATCTTTACATAGTTAAACAAATGCAGCATAAACAAATGTAATACATCTTTACGTAGCTAAACAAATATTCTTCAATGCAAAAAAATGTAACACATCTTTACATAGTTAAACAAATGCAGCATAAACAAATGTAACACACATTTACACAGTTAAACAAATACACTATAAACAAATGTAACATATCTTTAGGTAGTTAAACGAATATTCTATTCTACAACAAGTCACAGTCATTCTGCTTTTAGCATCTATCACTTCAGAATTTGACCTGTCTCTTATAACGGCACCACATTTTGCTTTTCATTTGGAGACTTATCACAGGGAACACTTGCAAGTGTTGCAGAATGGGTCAGAATTTCTTTCCTTTTATAAGGCTAAACATTACTCCATTGTATTTGTTACTTCTCTGCTCATCTGGCAGTAGATATGGTCCTGAATTGTGTTTTCTGGTTATTTTAAACAGTTCCTGTGAGTTAGTTTTCTGTCACTGGACACTTTACATCCATTACAACTCTTACCATGTGCTTCGTGAGTACTTTCAGAATGTATTAGATGGTAGACAGAAACTCAAAGGAAGATGATTTTGGATGACACTTGGAGATGTTTTAGTCCATGGCTACTTGGGGACACTTTATTCTGGACCTCTGGTGAGGCAGAGCTGTATGGTGGGGAACATGGGTGGAAGGAAGCTACTGATTTCATGGTAGCTGTAAAGGAAGAAAAGGAAGTGATGTAGGGAAGAGGGAAAAAGTATAGAAGAGAGGGAGAGAATATATACAGGCTCAAAATGAGAGGCAGCAAAGAGAACCTCTTGGAAGCTTGCACCCAGTCACCAGCTTCCTCTAACTAAGTCCCACTTCTTAGAGTTTCTGCAGCCTTCCAATAGTACCATCCACTGGACACCAATCTCTCAATACACAAGCTTTCAGGGACCAGTGAAGAGCACAGGATACTTGCTAGATCTGGTGGTGAGTCCATGTAAAAAATATCTTCTTGAGTTTCTGTTTTCTTTAAGAAGCTAGAGATAAGGTTAGCCAGGATGTGTCTGCACACCCATGCATGCATGGGCCTCACAAGCGCCTCCTGTTAACAGACTGGATGAACAGCAAACATTTGACATCAGGCTGATGCACCTCCTACATGGGCCTGGCAGAGGAAACAGTGCTGGGCTTTGTCAGAAAGCACAGCACTTATTATAATAGCTGGCATTCCAGAGATAATTCACCTGTAAGAGGTGATAACAAGTCAATCAATCAGATGAATTTCACTCGGCAACACCAACAGTGTAACTTGCCAGTAACAGACAGCTCTGTACACAACAAGGAATTTCCTTATGCTGAAATGCTTCTATCTCTAGCCAAAGGGCCATGTGAAGTTGATATTTCAGCTTCTACTTGGAGACTATGTTTATTTATTTCTTCCTGAGGGGATTGGGAGATGGATCTTGTAAGTGGTGTAGGTTTTTTATTGTGTTTGACAGTTATCAAAGAAACATTTTTTTTCTTTCTTTCTTTCTTTCTTTCTTTCTTTCTTTCTTTCTTTCTTTGTTTGTTTTTTCTTTCCTTTTTTTTTTAATGAGCTGGGCCAATGAATAAAAAGTAAACTCACTTTGGGCTTTCTAAAGTCAGGTATGTTGAATCAGGTGTATTAAGTTTCATCCCCTGCCTTCTGTTTATGGTGTATTGAGTTTCATCACCTGCCTTCTGTTTATGGTGTATTGAGTTTCATCCCCTGACTTTTGTTTATTTTTTGTTTTGAGATTTTGCCTCTATATGTTGCCTAGGATAGCCTTGAATCCACTCTGTAGCTCAGGTTGACTTTGAACTTTGTGATCCTCCTGCTTCTTCCTCTTGAGTAGCTAGGAATATATACCACCATATCTGACTAGATTAAATTTTCGATATTTGCTGCTGGTGGATTCTCATTTTAAAAGCATTAAAATATTATCTATCTTGATTTCTGAGGATTTGGCAACCACATAAGCTGTTTTCCCCAAGTTGGGGGCCTCATCTTGACCTTAGCCAGCCCTGTTGGTGTCTGAGCTTCTCCAAAATAATAAGTGTCCACAATCTGTCAGTCAACATGCCCTAGGGCATGATATGTAGGCTGAGTCTTTGTGTTGGACAGGCCCCTTTACTTTGAGTGTCATCTCTTAGTCTACTCATAGCGTGGTGACAGGAAAGTCCCTCAGACCCAGTTTGTGCAATGGGACATCAGAGAACATTACCAAGGGGCATTGTTCATGTATCAGACTCTACTTCAGTGAGGTTGCTTACAGACAATGTTCCACAAAAATCCATGTGGATCCCATTCACGTTTCTCATTCCATAAACCAGAAGACTGAGGAACAGGAATTGGAGTCCATATCTATCCACTTCCTCCCCAGCACATCAGCTCATGAGGCATACAAGCTGGACACTTTACAGTCCTTAAAATTTTCTGTGTGCTTTGTAAATCCTTTAGGAACTTACTGGAAAGAATAATAACAATACAAATGGTACTAAATTAGCATAGGTTGTGTGTTTGGAGAACTGGAGGTGTTATCACAAATGCTGAGATAGGCACTGTGACTGTTACTGTCCCAGAGAGGGATATGGAAGCACGGGGATTTCAGAAACTTATTCCTCTCTGAGGCCAAGAATAGGAGCTCAGCCGTGTACATCATGACCCTGGGGTTCATCCTCTTCTCTTCCCTCTTGGCTCCAGCCTTCTCATTTGTCCTTTCTGTGAATGAATGAAGATGTCATTACATTATAGAGGCCGGTTTCCAAAGGCTGATGTCTTTCTATGTCAGTGTAGAGCTGGACACCTTTCTACCGGTTCCTAACTTAGCTCAGTTTTCTTCCTGGCCATGGCTTTCAGCTCTCCTGTGCTACCACAGCAGTAGGCATCTGCAAGCCCTCCCTGGGGGGCATTGTTTCAAATGAGTTGAAATTGAGATGGAGAAATGCCAAATAAAGGCCACATCTTTGAAGAACAGAAAAGAGCAAGTCCCCTTCTCCAATAGGCAGGCTGGATTAAAGGCACTTGAGGCTTGTTTGCCTTATGAGAAAACCTGCTTTCCAATCTGGTTTGAGAACAACATTTGAGCACCAGGGACCAAGAGATGACAATGGGATGCCCATCTTCCAGCTGCCCCAAATAAAGAAGTAAACTAAAAGGCACATTTGCTCTACCAATGTGACTGGGCATGGCTGTGTGGGGCACTCAGCACTCCAGGTTTTGCATCTCTTTATCCTGGGTACTCCAGCCACACCTTTGCCTTCCCTGTCTCTCTTTCCCCTTCATGTGGGTGTCAATTCTAGCTGACTTTGCAGCTCCAGCTCCTAAAAGCAACAGCCGGGCCTGAGGCATTGAGCCCCATGGCATAAGGCAATGCAGCTAATTAGCAAGGCTTGGTTATGCCCTCTGCTTCAGTTTGCAGAGATCCTCCGTAAACAAGCTTCTGATGTTGGCACACATTGTGTTGTGATTCACAGACACACTACATGTCTCCTCTGCGGTGCTATGCAAAAAATCATCAATTCTCTTGTACTGGCATCTATTCTCAGCTAATCTTTGAGATTAGAGATGGATGCTCATATAGATGTCACAATGATGACAGTGACAGATAACTTAGTGAGTGCATGCTATCTGCCTGGTCACTTTTAACATGGGCTGGAGGGAGGAGTTGGAGCTCCTCAGAGGACCCGAGAGAACCTATTCTCAAGGCTGACACCAGGCAGCTCACAACCACCTGTACCTCCAGCTTTCACAGATCCTATGGGCTCTTCTGACCTCTGTGGACATCTACACTCATACATACATACATACATACATACACACACACACACACACACACACACACACACACACACAAATAAAATAAAATAAAGCTTACAAAACAAAAGGAAAACCATAATACCCCCTTGCTGCACACTCCCTCATTCAGCCCTCAGATCATAGAGACGGTTGTTCCATCCTCATTTTTCACAAGAAAAATCATTGGCTTCACATGCTGAGTTACTAACTCTTGATGGTCTCTTCTGTATTCTACACACTTATTGTTAAGTTTCTTCCTGTGCTTCCTTCTATGCCTCTCAAAGAGTTCATGATTTTTTTCCTCCAATTTTATGGATCTGGAAACTGGGACTTGCAAATTTAAATTTCATTATTATTACTTCTATTATTATTATTATCATCATCATCATCATCATCATCATCATTATCATCACCATTACTGTGTGTGTGTGTGTGTGTGTGTGTGTGTGTGTGTGTGATATGCAGATGTGTATGTACTACAACACATGTGTGGAGGTCAGAGGGCAGCATTCGGGTGGATATTCTTTCTTTTCTACTTTGGGTCACATGCCAAAGTGCTTTTACATGACAAGCCATCTGTCAGGCCCAGGCATTGAAAATTTAATCTGGAAAGCCTGAGATGGGTTTGAATCTTGGTAGCCTGATTCCAAAGCTTGTGTTCTATGACTCCATTATCTTCTCCATGTCACCCCTTCAAGCAGTGTCCTTCGGTTGCATTACATGCTAGTGACCCTGTAGGGTGCTGCAGGTGTATTGGAAGTAAACTGAGTCCTGGAGGTCAGACTCACCTTGGTGATGTTCCAGATCTTATCTGCCACCTATGTGACTTAGGAAAAATGTCCACTAGGTCTGATACTCAGAAGTAACGTCTGAGAGGAGGAGACTATGCCATGGTTAGCACAAATGTTAGAAGCTATAGAACATAAGGTTAGACACCTAACACAGTCGTGATGATCTCAAATAAAATTGTAGCCTGGGTAAGACCTGAATTCAAATCTCAGGTTTAATATTATAGGAACAGAAATTGGAACTTGAAACCTTGATTTAAACTATCAAGTCTCAGTTTGCCCCTTGCTAAAATATTCATACTAATAAAACACAGTTAAATGGTAAGGCCATTATAAGACTTTGTAGTACTGTGAGATTGAGCACCCAGGATCTAATATGTTGAGGCAAAGGTGGCTATTAGTTTGGTTATAAGTGCATTGGTTGGATCTGAACAACATCTGTGTACAGTAGAATCATTGAATTAGAGTGAAAAGAAAGTTCCCTGAAGAGGAGAAATAACAGTGATTTACAGTTTCTCTTTTTCCCTTGTACCTCTTCTATTGATCGAGGGGGCTGTATGTTGTGATTAATTAAAATCAATACCTCCAAGTGGATACAGTGATGTTCTTGTGGAAGGAGAAACAGGAGGAACACACCAAGGCACAGAAGGGGCGTGACTTCTCTAAGGGGGAGCTCATAATTTCTCTGTGGATTGCTGAGATAATGTACATCCTAAATAAACACCTACAGCCATGTTGTATTTGTAAATATCAAAGCTCTGATTGATTGGCTTAACCAAGAATGGGCATGTTCTAGAAAGTCCATTTTATCTTGGTGCTAATTTGACCATTAATTCATGCTTATCAACATGTCAGATGGGCTCCATCTGACAAGGTGCTTAGAGGGATGTCTCCATTTCAAGCTTCCTGTGCAGCTGGGGGCAGTCATGTGACAAGCCTCAGCTAAAGAGGTGTACCTGGAAGGTTCCCAGAAGCCTCTGGGAAGGTTCATTTTCCAAAGGGAAGATTCTCCCTGTCATTCTCATTTATGTTTTCACTGATGTCATATTAACCATATGTGATGCCATAATGGCCAAAATGGTGCCATAATCACCACAGTAACACTATAGTCACATAGCAACTGTCATCATGGAAACATTAGAATTATATCATAATGGTGCCATGGTGGTTTTATAATGGTCTAAGCAGCTACCTTATAAACAATGGGAATGGGCTTTCATGTTCACATGACAGTTACATAAAAGATAAGGCATGCCACTCTGAACATACTTCACATCTGAAAATGGACCTCCATTCAAGATTCTACTAGCTACTCATAAATAGAATAATATTGCCAAAGTTGGCATTTGACACAAAAATCCAACCAGTATTGGGGGGGGACCAGCATTCATAAATGCCAATTATCAAAAAAGGCTATTTATCAACAAGGAGGAACTGTAGAACCACAACTTGAAGTCACTGAAAACTCAAAGACCATGCTATCACCTCAGATTTGCCTGTGGGGAGGAAATATTTCATAATGAAGAGTCTGTTGTCTCTCTGTGCCCTTAACTTTTAATGGAAGATGAGAACAAGCTTACAACCCCTAATAGGGTGTATTCCAATTTCTTTGAAGACCTGTGCTTGATGTTGAGTTGCTGCTGTAGACACCAGTCTTTCCTGTCTCATCCTCCTCTGTGCCCACTCACTGCCCCCTGGTGGTTTATGTAATAGTAGCATGCCCCTAGTACCTAGCTTTGTGCATGCCTACTGAGCCAGGGTACTTATTCGTGTTCAGATTCTTGTGCTGTTTGTTTTCTAGCATCCAGTGTGCAGGTACCCAAGGAGGCCAGAAGAAGGTATCAGATTCTCTGGAGTTGGAGTTACAGGCGCCCAACATGGGTGCTGGGAAACAAACTCAAGTCCTCTTTAAGAGCAGTATTAGCTCTTAATCACTGAGCCAACTTTCCACACCTACCTAATAAATTAGAGTTATAGACAGTGTGTGCCCCAGCAGTGTAGGGCAGCACTTCATTGCCTGTAAATAAATTATGAGAGAGAGTGTAGGAGGACTTGGGAAGACATTCTGTTAAAAGCCAAGGAGAAAATATCTGGAGTGATATGATTGTCTGTTGGTTCACTTCCTGTCCACAGACTTACTAGCTTTAAAAAAAATAAGATTATGGAAGATGCAAAGGAAATGCTTACTTCAGCTCTTAAGAGTGATGTTGGCAATTTTACATTACACTTCCTCCCCAGGGGTGGTGTGAAAATGTTTCCAGTAAATTAAAGTATAATAAAAGCATTGGCAACATGGCAGCTTTGATATTAATTTCTTAATTTTTCGCAGGCTTAATTATAAATCTCTTGGGGTGGGGAGAGGTGAAGCCTCTAGGTCATCACCAAAACAGAGCTGACTTCATGGATCTGGAGGTCTGCTCCTTGTCTAGGAAGTTCTGTGTCCTGTGTCCTGTGTCCTACGGGTCTTGCGGTCATAGTGATACACACAACACATTCTGAGGGGAAGATCAGTCACAGACAATGGACAAAGGCATCATATGGGAGGCCCAAGTGTGTCTTGGACTGGAAAATGTGGTGTTGGACAAGTTGTTTGGCTGCTGGAGTGGCTGAGAGTTGAGTGCTTTCAGTTTACATGGGTTGGGGATCCTGACTCTACCTTTCTACCTTTACAACCTTGAAATTTTGGCCAGCTGTTTTGTGAGTGACATGGGGGTTTTGTGTGTGTGTGTGTATGCATATGTACACAGTTCTTTTGTATAAGGGTACATGTGTGTGTTCAAGTGCACATACACATGTACTGCATTCTTGTAGAATGGAGAATTCAGCCTCAAGTAGTGGAGCTCAGTAGACATTCCCCTCCACAGGTTTTTGAGACAGTGTTTTTTGCTGGAATCCACACTTTACTGATTCAGCTAGGGTGGCCCACTAATGTTCCCCCCGCTGTGCCCCCCAGGGTCCCACAGTCTCTGCATCTCTGTTACTGGGATTAAAAGTACATGTGACCGTTTCCAGCTTTTTGCACTGATGTTGGAGATTGGACTCAGTTCTTCACACTTGTAAAGCAGGCAAAAAAAAAAAATCTACTGTGCCATGTCTCAATTTCCTTGTGGGACTCTTAAGGACATTTATATCATATGAGACTCTATAAAAGCCTGAATCTTGCTGACTTTGATGAGTCACCTAACCAGTTGTGGATCATCTTCTACCAGGCATGAAAGCAGGCTAACAATGCATATCTCTACTCACTAAGCCAGCATCTGGCAGCATTTGCTATCTGTATCCTAAATCTCCTCACTCTTAGTTGTTATTCACTCACAGAGATGAGCATTTCTGTGAGCTCTAGACTCATTGGCTTCTGGGACATTTGTGCTGTACAGTCAGAGGTCTTCTCAGTGATCTTCCACATAAGTCTCTTATCTGTAAGTCTTTTAAAAGGAGAATGGAAAATTAGAAGGAGAACCTTGGTAAGATCCAATGGAGGAGTCAGTGGGCCATATCCTGGCTGAGACAATGAGCTATTGGTTGCAGAAAAATCAACAGGTCATTGAGTAATTTCCTTTGCATTCTTCCCCTGTAGCCCCAGGAATTCTCAAGGCACCTGTTTGAGGTAGATTACGACTGCTCTCTTAGGTCTACAAGTTCTTGGTCTACTTCCACCTCAGCCCTTCTGCAGCAGAATACAGTGTGAAACATGGATTCTAATGGTGTTCTAATGATTTTTATTCTCTTACCCCTTCTCTTCTTCTGGGCTATTTAATATTTCTTTCACACTTTCTTTGTCCAACATGTAGAAAGTGATCCATCCTGAAACAAATAATGTTCTGGTCATCATTCTGAAACATAGTAAGTACTAAAGTCCCAGGTTAAGTAAATGAATAACACACACACACACACACACACACACACACACACACACACACACACATCTATAATTTTAAAGTAAGTATGAAATCTGGGCATTGTGGTACAGGTTGTAATTCTAGTGCTTTAGAGGTAGAGCTGAGAGGATTTTAAGTTTGAGACCAGTCTAAGCTACAGATTGACTTTACAAATGAACAGGCATGAAGGACATTGGATCAGGGAGTTGAGATAGATGTGTGTCCCCAGGACTGTTTTTTGCCTTTAAGTTGCCAATGAATGTGAAAATCATTCCTCTGAGAGGAGAGTGTAGAGTGGAGAAGGTATGGCATGGGGACAATGGAAGAGAGGATGGTGTGGCATGTGGAAAGGATAGACTGAGGACAGTGTAGATGGCATAGTTCTCAGACTTACTGGAGCAAAGTCACCTGCTGTATAAAGATCCTGTAGGGATTCATTTTAGACAGCATGCTTATTTCCAATATTTAAACTGTATTCATTTTCCTGAACATGTGTAACATTTTCCTAAACTATCTTGGAATGATTTTAAATCTCTGGGGAAGTCCAAGGTTCTTACAATCCCAGTAGCCCTTTGAGAAACACCAACTTGTAACACATTGCTGCCTTATCTCCCAACCTACCTGACCCCACCTTTCCAAGTCCTATCCTGCAATTTGTACGTAGTGACAAAGGACGTTGTATAGACACTTCCGGAACATCCTCTTCTTCCCTTGAGAGAAATGAATTGACACACTCCAGGATACACACCTGTGTGAGAGTAGCATGGTTTCCTCAGTAATTCCCTAAATTCCATCCTAGTGGAGTATAAGAATGCCACCATGAAGAGACCTGGAAAGGCATTCAGTCAAAGCCTGGTCCCCTGTGTGTCCTTCCTGCCTTCATACTTTTGGGTATCATTCCTGATGCTTCCTAGGATTGGGAGTGAATTGACTCTAAGTGGAAAAAATCCTTGCAAATGAATGCCTGCCCCCTTCCCCTTCCTGGCTGCCATCCCAGTGCTCTGTTCACTGAATGCATTTCTGGAGTCTTGGGTGAGTGTGGTGGGTCTATTAAGAGGAATCAATTAAAAAAAAAAAACAAAACAGCATTTTCACAAAAGACTAAAATGTTCTGCCATTCTCTGACTTCCTGCAATAGCATAAATGACAACCATGGCCTTGGCTATGTGCAAATTCACTGAACTGTAGAACTCCTATGCCGGTCAGAAGTTTAGCCATTACTTGCTCTGGTCCTTATACTTTTCATATGAGGAAAAAGAAGAAAAGAGGAAATAAAAAAATTGCCAAAGTTCATAGCACTTGGAACATTTTATTCTAGGCCAGGATGATTCTTAGCCAGTGAGCTGGTCTGTGAAGTACAAAGAAAACTTTCAACATACACACACTTGTGTATGCATTCACATATTCATTATGTACACACGTACATGTGTTTGCACCTACTCATACATTCATATGTTCATTTTGCACATAATTATACATGAGCAGACATGCATTTACATATAAATATATGTGCCTAGACACATGGGCATCATTCATAGATGTGCCTGCATGCATCAACACATGCATGTTCACAGAAACATGTGTTCACATGGAGGCATCTACACATACACACATGTAGACCCAGGTTCTTGAGCACATGCACAATGTTATTCTCAAATGGAGTTTCAATTCATTTGAACAGTCCTTACATTCTGGGGTTCTGGTAACTTTAACTTACAGTCTAGGACTGTGAACTTGGCCATAGAAACACATCCAAATACAGAGTCTATTCAGCTGCCTCGAGGCCCCAGCAGCTGACAGGGTAGAGTGAGATCAGGATTAGCATCATAAGGTGGCAGGGATGACTATGTGAGCAGAAATGAGAAATGCAATGTTACCAAGAGGATGTCTCAATCCACTCACATTTTATCCTTCTTCAGGGCGGCGCTGAAATGTTTATGATAGCTTATGCGAGACCCCAAAGGACACTGGAGTTTATGAGAGTCAGCAAGACACTCCTTATACACATCATCTTCTTTAGCTCTCAGCTTGGCTGTGATGGTATGAGAACATATAGGTATGGACAGACTAATGCTCACTTCATATCACACAGCCAGAAAATGATAAAGCCAATAATTGAACCTAGGAGCCTGGGGCACTGGCTCAGCAGGTAAAATGCTTGCCATGCAATCATGAGGACCTAAGTTCGGATCCCAGGATCCATGTAAAAAGCTGAATGTGGCAGCATCTGTCATCTCTGTTGTGTGGGGCTTGCTAAACCAATGAACTCCAGGTTCAGTGAGAGACCCTGTCTTAAAAAATAAGGTGGAGAGTGACTGACAGACTTGATATTGACCTCCAACCTCCACATGCACACACACACATATGTGTATATGCAATTGAAACCTCATACATGAACACATATACTTATAAAACATATAAAACAGAATCAAATTTGAATGCAGAGTACTTTTCTTTCTATAACTTCGCCATTGTTATGAGAGCCAATAAAACCTAAGAGTGGCCAAGAAAACGAATTTCACATGAAAATGATCCTCTCTACTGAGTTAAATGTTCCCTGGGAGTTCCTAAATTTGGGGAGGAAAATTTGTGCTTCCCATCTGATCCATCCAGATGGGAGGACTCTGCTCACTAGAGTTCTACTGACTGCTGATGTATCAGAAGCTCTTGGGATGATAGAAAAGCTCGAAAACCTTGGTGTCCAGCCTGGAGGACACTCACTCCGTGCATCTGTTGGGCAGATTGGATTTATAATGAGCTAAAATATATCTCATTCATATGTTATCTTTTAAAAAAATGCTGTTTCCTGTGAAATTATAGCACAATAGCTTAAATATACTATATTGTTAAAATTAGTTTGTGTCTTATTTTCTTTTGATTTTTATGTTATTGCCTCTAAACATTTAAATTATATGTACTGCATGCTATTAATTTTCTATGGATTAGCTTGGATCTAGGTTGTTCAACTATGAGTCTACTTGTATATTTATAATTATATAACTGTCTAGCAACACAAGCATTAGTCTAATGAAGAATATTTTATTTTTAACACTTCATATCATGCATTGTATAATGAGTTATAATTGGTTCTTACCAGGTAACAATGCAACTTGCAGAGGTATTTTTTCTTATGATATAGAAATAATTAGATAAACTTAGTTCTGAGGTTCCCATGAAACTATATATACACTATGGTGGGTGGATGTACATAGTATGAGAAGAGATGGGGCATGGCTCTGCAATCACAACTATTTAGCATGTGACTGCAGGTTATCCCAGCAGTGTTTTGAGAATGGGACAGAGTGACAGGATATACTGAGGACAGAGATGTTAGTGCAAATCAAGAGAGTTTCCAAGAAGGGACAATGGTGTGAGATCCAGGGTGGTGAGATAAAAGAAATTACAGGTGCTTTCCCTGGATCTGCTTCCACTGAAGGGAGCCTACTAATGTGGTGGTCAGTATTAATTGTCAGTTTGACAAAATCTACAAGCAGTTGAGAGATGGACCATTGGCTATGCCCATAGGGGTTTATATTGATTAGTCATTTATTACTAACCAATTTGGGAAGACTCATCTTAATTGTGGATGAGACCATCCCCTGGGCAGGGAATCCTGGTATTTATAAGTGAAAAACAGGAACTGAGCAGCAAGTATTAATTTCTCTCTGTTCCACATTGGGGATACAAAGTGAACGGTTGCTTCAAGCCCCCACTGCCTTGACTTCCTTGGACCTTGGAATGAAAGCTGAATTAAGCCCTTTCTCCTGTAAGTTGCTTTTGTCAGAGTATTTTATCACAGCAACAGAAGAAGAAACTGAGACACTACTCATTTAGGAAACAGGTTGGAGATCTGGGGATAATGTGAGTTTGTGCATCCATAGGGGATGAGGAATCATGTCGAATTCTATGGAATCTTTATCTAAACTTCTGCTGCTGAGGATCCTTTGGCAATTAAACTTACACCTGAATGTGTTTTTTCTTTATTTTTGAGAAGTTCAGTCATGCATACAGTGAAATGTGATCAAATCTAAACACTCCCTCTCCTCCAACTCCTCCCCTGTCCTCCCCAATCCATACCCCTCCCAACTTCAACTTCCCCTCCTCTACTTCTTGTTTTGAACAAATCGACTGTACAATTTTCATATTTAAAAAATGCACTAAATTTTTTGCTTTTCATATGCATCCAGTGTTATCATGATTTGTATGATAAATTTACACAACAAATGGATTAGAAACCGAACATGCCGGGCGGTGATGGCGCAAGCCTTTAATCCCAGCACTTGGGAGGCAGAGGCAAGCGGATCTTTTTGAGTTTGAGGGCAGCCTGGTCTACAGAGCAAGATCCAGGAAAGGCACAAAGCTACACAGAGAAACCCTATTTCGAAAAAAAAAAAAAAGAAGAAAGAAAGAAAAGAAAAGAAACCAAACAAGTCGAAGGAATAAATGTTAATCTGAGGAAGTGCCTGCTAAGTAGATGGCGTAATATTGTTTAATTCTTTAATATTTGAACGTAAGCATCAGGGAAATGGTGTATAGTGTTAGCTGGACGTGTGTCCAGCACAGCACAAAGTGGCCACACATTTAACATTCAACAGACACCTTTTAAGTGAACAGGACTGATATTCATCAGATGGAAAGATAACAGAGTTTTACAACAAATGACCCACATGTCCCCACAAAGGTATAAGCATAGACTTGTGCAAGTGAGCATGGACAGGCTTCTCAAGTAAGCCAACTTCATGTGTCTATCTCAGAACACTTCCAGCCCACTTACTTCTCAAAACCCAGGACCATACATCAAAAACTTCATGAGTAGGAAAATACAACCTGTCTATTTATAATAAGTTTTTAATGACAGGAAGCTCTCATTTTCAGGATAAATGGATGGATGAGAATAAAAAGTGGTTCTTAGGACATACTGTAAATGAGAGACCCTGAACCTGTTCATTCTCTGTATAGTTAAATGTTCTTGCTCAAGTGTTATTCTAATTCATGACAATGAGAGTAGTTTTTCTAGGTTTCTCTAAAAATTTATTGGCCACCAAGGTTTTTTTTTTTCCCTCCAGACAGGATGCCAAGGACCATTGATGAACAAGCTGTAGATGATCTGAGCCTTAGGAAGCTAACAATGTCATTACAAAATTGATTCAACCAACAGTGCAAATGCATTGACACCTGTACTTGTAGGTGAGGCTCCATGGCAGCTGTGATATGCATAAGTGTCACATAGGGTAGCATTAGTCAGATGTGTCATCATTGTGATAAATGCCAGGAAGGAACAGACTGAAGGAGGAAGTGCTTGTTTAGGCTGTTTAGCCTTTTCGTTTGTTTCCATTACTTTGAACCCGTGCTGACACACAGCATCGTGGCAGCCACCAGGCCACAGTGAGGCAGGACCACTCACCTTACAGTGCCCAGGATGCAGAGAGAAAGGAAGCACGAGAGAGAACCATGCCTGTGCTAGCAGGTGCCTTTTCTTCTCCATTTTCTTCCTTCGTGGGCTGCAACCAAGGGACACATCTGCTCAGTGAGTCCTCTCTAGGACGTACCGAGGTCCACACCCATGAGCATGCTCTATGAATCAAATCATCTCTCAGTCTAGTCAACTCAACATTGGGGATTAGTTCTTCAGGGTACTTGCTCCAATTTAGTTTCTTTCATTCTACCTACAGAGTTTAAGATTCACTTGGGTCTAGGGGGTGTCCAGAATCGGTGTGGTTAACAGGGCTTGATTTTTCGTATTGTAGTATTCCACAAAACATCCTAATGGAATATTGTAGCTAGAGTTTTCCCGCCTGGCCCACAGTCAGGACAAATCTCTCTCACCTGCCAGTCCCACAGCCGTCAGACCCAACCAAGTAAACACAGAGACTTATATTGCTTACAAACTGTATGGCCGTGGCAGGCTTCTTGCTAACTGTTCTTATATCTTAAATTAATCCATTTCTATAAATCTATACCTTGCCACATGGCTCGTGGCTTACTGGCATCTTCACATGCTGTTTCTCATCATGGCGGCTGGCAGTGTCTCTCTGCCTCAGCCTTCCACTTCCCAGCTTTATTCTCCTCCTTGCCCCGCCTGTACTTCCTGCCTGGCCACTGGCCAATCAGTGATTTATTTACTGACCAATCAGCTACACACTTGACATACAGACCATCCCACAGCAGAATATTGTTCGCTGCAGTCTGCCTCCAGGTTACACTGACATTGACCTTCACAATTTAGAACTTCACCCATGGCTTCAAAGAGCAGATTGGCTCCTGATCCTTTTCTCCCTATCTGTGAGGCTGTGATGGGTGAGGAAAACCAGGAGGCAGGTTCCTCTGAGATATTGATCTCCACAGGCATCTGGGTTTCATCAGCAGTTATGACATCTCTATGGTGTTAATTGCACAGAATTGACCTGTCTCCGAAATGAGGGAAGAGGGCAGGCAAGGATAGAAGTTACATAATTTGAACCATATGCTGTTTGAGCCACAGAGGGATTCAGGAGCTAGCTACTTATTTTATGGACAAGGTGGCCTGGATCCAGTGATCAGCTCAAGTTCATACAGGGAAACTGACTCTGACTCTCTTGAATCTAGAATTAATTGTGGACCATGATTTGCCCAATGAGATTGGTGAAAGACCCCAAGTCTTCCCCTTCCAAAAGGAAGAGGAAAATCTTGTATCAAAGTCATTGTTTATTGCACAAGCAGTACCAAGCACGGTACACTTAAAGAAAGAATTTTTGTTGGTTTTTAATTATAAAATGCAGTATCCTGCTTCCTTCTTTTTTTGTTACTTTTAACATGATGCTGAGAGCCTGCCATTGGGAGTGCTTCTTGTCTGAATTCCTGATAGACTTTTAATTGTGTAGTTGTAGCCTGATTTCCAGTCATTCCCCAGTTTCCTGTATAACTCAGTCCACTGCCTTCATCTTGGTTCTACTGGAAAAATGGAACTGTCCACCTGGCTCTCTCCTCTCTGTGTGTCCTGATAAATAGAATCCCATGAAGCTTATGGTGTTGAGAGGTGTACAGTTGTGTTTGGTCCCATAGAGGAGACACTGTGGTCTTAGGTCACAGCTACTGTCACTCTCTTGGGAGTCACTCTTGTTGCTCAAATGAGCTTTCATCATATCAGGATCCTGAACATGTACATACTCAATATATAAGCCAATAAATAAATGCATTTTGAATATATTTACTTTATTTTTAAATGTATGTGTGTGTGCGTGCATGTGTGTGCCACATTCCTACAGCTGCCCACAGAGGCCAGTAAAGAGTTTCAGGCTGAACTACCCAGTGTGAGTGCTGAGAACCAAACTACGGTCCTCTGCAAAAGCATTGTACTCTATGATGAGCCCTCTCTCTAGCTCAAATAACACATTTTTAGTATTGAACAGCAGTGAATAAGGCAAATGTCCTTTTAGCAATGAATGAATGTATTAATTCAAGCATGTCTTTATTTTATTATTATATTTCATCAATACACCATCTATTTGTTTGTTTGACTGGTAGTTTCATAATGGAGATCAATCCCAGTGCTTTATGTATGGCAGGCAAGTTCTCTACCATTGGACTATATATTTCCTCAGGCCACTTTTCACCTTTTTCTTCAGAGCCAGGCTCCAGTGTGGCTTTGGACTCACTCTGTAGCCCAAGCAGGCCTTGAACACGGAGTCACCTTGTGTCCACCCACCTAGTAGCTGAGATGACTGACCTTCCTTTGCTTCTTACTGGGAGTTGCTTGATTCTCTTCCACAGGCTTTGCACAATGGTGCTTGGGTGGAAGGGGCAAAGGAGAAACTGGCTCCTTGACCAGGGGAAGTCAGCACAAGAAGGTTTCCATGCTCCTAATTTTATTCCTCACAGTGAAGCACAGGGGATCCGGGAACATATGGGAAGACTTGAGTTTAATTGTTAAAACTCCGCTCTGCCAGAGCACCTCCTCCCTCTAATCTGCACTGGTTAGCGTTTGTGTGCATTAGGTAATATATTTAATGTTTCTCACTCCGATCCAATTTTTGTGTCTTTGGCAGCAGCCCAGCTTCCATGGGCAAGGGGCAGGGGAGACCATAAATCTGCCACCATGGAGCCCAGAAGCTATATTGCTACGTTAGATGGTATGCTTGTGTGAAGACTCCAAAATGCTTGTGAAGCAATACCGTCTCTTCCCTGAAAGTCTCTCAGGGACCAAATTAATGTATCTCATATTGTATTGATTGGAGCCAATAAGTGCCTAAATGATTTGATGTGAGACAGAGAAATTGTGCAGGCAAGAGGGGTTAGGAGCCGCATTGGAAGAAGTATGTGGTTTAATTACTGTCTGAATTTCGCCAATCTACCTCCCCCCTTAGGAATTTAACAAATAGGCCTAAGTGCACTTTAGCTGTTCTTGACAGCTGTTGGAATGATATCAGCCCTTGATGAGGGAAGTCTTGGAGGCTTGGGGTATGGTGGGAGCAGCAAACCACAGGGAGCGGCTCTTCAGCCCACAAAACTAGCGGCAAAATACCGCATGAGCCTTTTAATGCTGAGCTGCGGAGAAAAGAGGTTTACCTAGCGGTTCTCCAACTCCATCTTTAATGCAGGGCTGATTCCATGTTAGCATTTGCCTTTCTAATGATGTTGAGTCCAAACCAGGGCTGAACTTAAGCTTGGATGTTGGGAGGGCAGACACTTTATGCTCCTGATCAGTTTGATCATCTGCTTTCTTAATTTTGCATACACACACACACACACACACACACACACACACACACGCACGCACGTACACACATACACATGTGCTAGGGAATGGAACCCAGGGCCTTGTGGAAGGTCTCTGTCACTGAACTACTTTGCTAGCTCTTAATTTAACGGTCTCTTATGAAGCTCTTTTAGGGAAATGAGAGATGGGTATTCTTTCAGCTTTTTGTTTTTGTTTTTTTTTCTTTTTAATAGAAAAAAAAAAAGAAGTAGCCAAACCGTGGCTGAAATTTGATGTCAAGCCTAGCATCAGGAAGACGAATGCTGTGTATCTGAGAGTGTTTTGATTACATCAATAATTCAAAGAAAGCACTGTCCACTTAATCTCTTTTACACTTCTCCACCAGGAAAGATCCCAGTCTCATCCCACAGTCCTGAAGCTATCCTTTTCCTCAGCTCTGCGCGAAATACATTATTCTGGTTTCCTGGAAACGTTTATAGTTACTACTGACCAAATTGCATGCACACCATTTGCTCTCTGAGACAGATGAAAATCCACTTTCGATGGTAGACACAGGCGAGAGGTTATCAAATCAGAGCTCCAAATTGAACTTGGATTTCCCTTCACTAATCCATGAGTCTGTTGTGGCACGCAAGCTCTGTTTGTTTGTGTATATTGGAAACTATTTAAAATACAAACTGGGGAGATGGCTGGGGGGAGGGGGGAGAAGCACACAAGCCTGAGAGCCTGAGTTTAGTTACTAGAACCCTGTAAAATCTGGGGGGGTATGGAGGGGGGGGAAAGGAGGGGCAAATGGTTTTATTGTATTATAACTTCAAAGAATAAGAGAAAATCATTCTTAATTTTTCTTTTATTAAACAGATTTTTTTTCCTCATGCAATATAATTTGAACATAGTGTCCCCTCCCTTTACTTCACCCAGGTCCTCTCCCTCCCCTTCCATCTGGATCCACTCCCTTTCTGTCTCTCATTAGAAAAGTACAGGCTTCTAGGAGATTACAACAAAACAAAACACAATAAAATATAGTAAGATATTTTTGGTTGTGAGCCTAGCCTTTAACGGCTGAGAAACCCTGTCTCGAAAAACCAAAAAAATGTATATATAGTAAGATAAAACAAAAAGCATCATTTTGAAGTTTGACAAGACAGGCCAGCCACTGGTCCACACATTCAGGAGTCTCACAAACTGAAAACTATAACATCTACACAGAGGACCTGGTGTAGACTGGTGCAGCCCTGTGCTTGCTGCTTCAGTCTCTGTGAGCTCATATGAGCTTTGCTCAGTTGATTTAGAGGCCTTGTTCTCCTGGTGTCCTCTGTCCCTCTGTCTCCTGCCTCCTTCTGCTTCCCCTACTATGGGCTTCCCTGGGCTCTGAGGGGAGGGATTTGATGGAGACATATCCTTAAGAGTAAAGTATTCCAAGATGTCTCCCTCCCTCCCACCTTTTCTCAGTCCTCTCTCTCTCTCTCTCTCTCTCTCTCTCTCTCTCTCTCTCTCTCTCTCTCTCTCATAAGCATAAGTCATGTCTGGCTGTGGGTCTTTGCATCTGTTCCCATCTGCTGCAGGAGGAAGCGTCTCTGTTAATGGCTGAAATAGACACTGATCTATGAGTATGTGAAATATTTTTAAAAGTTACATGTCATTAATGTACATTTGTAATCTCCATGTAGGGATTGGATTTGTAATGTCCAAGTAGAGACAGGAGAATCCCCAGGAACTTACAGGCCAACTAGCTTGGTATAATCAGTGAGAAACAAGAGACCCTATATCAAGGTGAGGAGGTGAAGACTGATGACCAAGTTGTCCTCTGACCTCCAAAAGTGCATTGCAGTATGTAGGTACCTGTGCATGGACAGACAGACAGATAGACACGGACACACACAGACACACACACACACACACATTATCATCATCATCATCATCATCATCATCATCGTATACATACATACACATAGAAACATATGCAGTTTTTGAATCATATGTGTACTGTGTATGTCTGTCTCCTTGGCACTGGGAAGGCGAGGACAAGTGAATTGCTGAAGCTCATTAGCCAGCCAGTCTCACTGAATCAATGACCTTCAGGTTCAGTGAAAGACCCTGTCTAACAAAATTGAAAATTGGAGAGCAATCAAGGAAAGAAATCAGACATTGACCTCTGACCTCCATAGACAAATGCACACACATTCATGGCATTCAAATGCACATGTGCAAACAAAGTACACATAACACACATAGAAGCCCCACATAGATTTGTGTGTGTATACAAATGTGTGTGTTTAATTATTGTAACTAAAACTGCTCATGATGAAGTGGGAAATGAAACATTTACAACCACTACAGCTCATGATTTAGGCTGACATCTCAATGTACTTGTTATGGACACTTTGGCTTTACACAATTGGGAACTGCTTATAATTTGATTGATTGGTAAGAGGACATTATTTATATGTGTTATACCTGTGGTGCTTACCCACCTGCCCACCCGCCATGTGTGTGTGTGTGTGTGTGTGTGTGTGTGTGTGTGTGCTTCACATGCGCACACACACAGGTGAGCATGCGCCCTGTTGTATATGGGACTATCATTTGGAGAAATGTCTGTACTTTGCTATTGTGGTGTGTAATAGGCTTAATGATATTTGAAAATTCCCAAGCCAGTCATCATGCTGTGAGAGCTGGAAGGGGCAGACTCTGATGGAAAAGCTACACATTTTCTCACTCTAGATTAGCCTATATTTCATAACTCAAGATGTAATTATCTGCTTCTCTCCACCCACCCCCTACAAAGGAATTATCAAATTATTAGAAAACACATATAGGAAAACATAGTCTGGTTCCTGCCTTTGTCAAACTTTCTAGTCCCTCTCTACACTGTTCCCTTTGGAAGTATATTTATAGCATAGAAATCTAAGCTTCTGGACTTACCTTGATAATTGGTCCCCATGTTGATGGCCTTGGGGCACATGGGAGGCCCATCAATGATCCGAGTATATTCAATTAGTTACAATGTCAAGGGCATCTTCTAGTATCCTAATTCTCTGAGAACTGCCCTTGTAGAATACACGGCAGTTCTGAATAAACCACTCTTCTTTGACTTCCTGGCCATTCTAAAAACAAGATACTTTGATCTGACGCTCTTGCTTTCACATTGAAATAAATACAGTCACACTGAGTGCCTCCAGTTTAGACAAACACTGAAATAATGCTAGGCTTCTTAATTACTTTTCCACTGTGACCCCTTTTCTTCTCTTTGGACATGCATGTATTTGCACGTGTATGGATGTTGATATCAGTCTACCTGTCTATATACTCATAAGTGCTGTCATGAAATACCCATGGGACTAGTGGAACAGATCAGTAGAGGAAGTGCTTGCCTTACAAGTGTGAAGGCATGAGTTTGGATCCTAAGAACACATGTAAAACTGGACATAGTAGCTCATTTCTCTAATTTCAGTGTTACTATAGCAAGGTGAGGGGCAGAGACAAAGGAACTTCACAGGCCAGCTATCTTGGTGTATGTGGCAGTGAGTTACATGGGACTGTGTCTGAAACAAGGTGAAAGGTGACAGTGGAGACCTGATGTTTTCCTCTGACCCCTGCATGCCCTTGCACTCACATCTATAAGCATGTCCACACTTCAAACACACACCCATTCAAAGATTTTAAAAATACTTATGAAGATGCATGGGTGTGTGTGTATGTATGTATGTATTTTAAGCACTAACGTAAGTGACTTGCAAGTATTAGTTTATTTTGATACCACTTATGTTGTAGACACTCTCTCTTTATGTTTCTGATATGGGACAGTAAAACACAAAAGGCCATGTATTTTGCTTGGTACCAAATTGTTATGTATAACACCAACAAATACTTAAGGTGCCAGAGATGGTGAAAACTGATCTGCAGGGGGAAGAGGAAAGAGCTTGGGGCCCAGGCAGCTCTACTCATGGAACTGGTATGCAGTGAGACAGGAATTTACTTCTTATCTCAGTAGTTTATAAATATCGTAGTTGTGGTTTGTTGAGCATCTTCTAGGGGGGAGAGGTAGGGGTGTGTATTAAATATTCGTCACAGTCCTCTGCACGGATGGCCGTCGTGATCAGTAGTGACAGCATGACACTCGGGAGTTGAAGGAGTAACACACCTAAGTCATAGACTGGAATGAGACACTGAGCTTTGTGTCCATCCATATAGTCTAGAATTTCTTGAGCTGGGAATAAAACTCAGTGGTAGAGTAGGTGCCCTGGCTTCAATCTCCATCATTTTGAACAAAATAAAACTTTTAAAAGCCTTAGACAAATTTTCAATGTACAATTGAAATTCCTTTTTAATGTTTCAGATATCTTCAGCAGTTTACATATGTGAATATTTAGATGTAAGTATTTATGAATAAAACATAGACACATGAAAAATGAAAAACGTATAGATTTTGTTTCATTGGCTGTTTTGCTTTCAAACCCTCAGCTCTCTACAATTAACATTACCTTGGGCTGACATGGAATTCAGAATTATCTGGGCATTTCTTCCTCCCAAATTAAATAATTGTGTATTCTAAGAGATAGTAAGTGCTTTTAAATCCCAGAGATATGGGATTCAGTTTCTTTTTCTATTAAAACAAAACTCTACAGACAGTATGTTTAAGTTTCTTGAAAGCAGACACTATGTTTAAATTTCTTGAAAGAGTTCATTTAATAGATCTGAAGTAGTCTCAGCAAAATCCACAACTTAAAGATCCAGTTGGATCCTTCATTGGAAATAGGTTGAACTTTCAAGAGAAAAATGGGTGCTGATCAGAGTTCATTTGCACAGAACATTGCACCAGCAATCAACTTTAAGTTAATGTTAACAATTATAATGTGTATCTTTTAATTGTTGAATTCTGAATCGCTTCACAATTTCCCACTGAGTTTAATGTGTATGCAAATTACAAGGCCAAGAAATTCAAGATGCGAAAGATAGATTGTGTTTTGCAACTATCCCATAATTATTGCTTAATTTTTTAAAAGTTCTTTCCTACTTCAGGATATTGTTCAATTTCCTGATACTGAGCAGAAGACAACTTTTGGTTAATGATCAGTATAAATCTTGGGGTGGAACTTAATTGAACACTAACTTTGTTGTTTTCGCAATGGTAAGCTACACAGTTCCCTTTTTCTCTGAGGTATGGCTTCCTACTCTCTAAGCATAAATAACTTGTCTTCTAACAGGAGCAGGAAGTGTTCTTTGAGCATCCTTTTAAGTGTCTGAGAGTTGTGCAGTATCATGCAAATTCTCGCAAAAGGAAATCAATTCCAACTCTGATATCTATTTTAATATTGTATTTCTTTTTTTAAAAAAGATTTATTTTATTTTTATTTATGTATATCCATGGGTGTTGTGTCTGAATATAGATGAGTGAAGGTACCCAGAGAGGTCAGAGGATGGTGTCAGTTTCACTGAAGCTGGAGTTCCAAGCATTTGAGAACCTCCAACACAGTTTCTAGGAAAAAAGTCAGGTTCTCTTCAAAGGCAGCAAGCTCTCTCACCTCCTGAGTCATCTTCCCAGCCCCCAGTATTATGTTTCTTAATCATCCCAACAAAACCTACCCGTCCTCCTAACAAGTCAAGGGAAAGAAACTTCTCTGGAGAGAACGGATGCTTCTCTGTTGTTAGGAAATGCTCTGGTTTAGAAAAGCATATGTAACTGAGAATCATATGTGTGTATTGTAGTTAGCATTAAATAACATTTTTTAAACTATAAGAGTTTATGGAATAGTTAGTGTAAAATGTCAGTGATGAAGCCAATGCATTTGGGAGATTAGTGCAGAGTGAACCTGCAAGGAGCATGGGATGAAATGTGCTTAGGGAAGGGTGGAAGTTGATAGGCACTGGTTCTGATCCCTTTTGAAGCTCTGCTCTCTAAGAAAACGCATTGCTCACTTATGCCACATGCTTAGTTTTTATTTGTTTGTTTGTTTTTGTGCATATAGTGAAATCCTGAGTAAGTCTAAGAAAAAAAGCATTTTCATGAAAGTTTTTATCAGTTATCAACTGGGTTGAGGCCTATGGCACTAACAAAACATAAGAAAATCTTACTCGACTTCACAGTTACTAAGTATGAAGAATGTAATTCACTTAATGCACTTTTGGGGAAAAATCTATGAAATGTGTGTGTCCAGCCTCCTAGCTTTATGAATAGAACTGCTTGAGGCAAGAATGGGCAAGGGCCATTTCTTCCAGATCCTACTAAAAAACCACAAAGCTTCATTTGTGGTTTTTGAGAGGACTGATTGATAGGTTTGTTGGCTCTCAGGAGCCTGTGTGATGATCATGAAGAGAACTGATACTTGGAAATGTGTCTGCTTCCCTTGCAGACATGTATGCTTTCCCTTGCTTACAAACTGCTTTGGTTTTATATGCACTGGGGCTACATTTTATTTATTTTGTGTGTGTTTTATGTGTGTGCAGGTGTACATGTGTGCATAGATGTACATACACATGTGTACTTGTGTATGTGGAGGCCATAGGTCATCCTTGGTTGCCATTTCCCAAGTACAGTCCACGTTGTTTTTTAAGACAAAGTCTCTCACTGATCTAAAGCCTGCTGATTCCACTAGGCTGGCTGACCTGTAAGCCCAGGAGTCTACCTGTCTCCACCGCCCCAGTGCTTGATTAAGACATGTGACATGTGGATGCTGGATGGTGAACTCAGCTCTGCAAGCTTGTGCAATAAGTGATTTGCTGAACACACTAACCCATCCCTCCTAGCCTTAGAGCTGAATTTTAATCTTAGCCTTCTGTCTTCTCAAGTTTACTGGCTGAAGCATCTTGAAAGCATCCACACCCAGAGAAGCCTGTAAAATGCAAAGGAACCAGATAGTGTCTCTCATCCAGGTCAGCATCACCCACATTCAGTTCACAGCAAATGTACCCCATCTTCAGCAATCCAGCATGTAACGTATGGGGGTGGCGACTCAGTTGGTAGGGTGCCTTTCTGGATTCGCTTCCCAGAACCACATAAAAACAGTAGTGCACACCTGTACTCAAAAGATGACAACAAGAGGATCACAACCTTAAGATCATTGTCTACTATATAGTTGAATGGCAGCCTGGCCTACATGAGATGTCTCCAGACAAACAAACAAACAAAAAATAGTAATATGCAAACAGCTATTGAAGAAATTCTGTATCAGTGGCCTGATGCATAGAATTGTGGCAAACTCTGTCTCCATCATGTTTTCCTTGAAAGTGTTAGTTTGGGTCAGCTGGCTTTGGTATGAATGTCTTGAATGTCCCTCATAAAATTATCAAAGTAAAATTCAGCAAAGAGAGTAGTAGATAGACAGCCATAACAGTGGGATGCCACATCTTTCTTTTTGCTTTGTCTCTGTTAAACACACTTTTATTTATTTTATTATTGCATATATTTATGTACATATTTATGTACACATATGCATGTGTATATTTGTGTGTGTGTGTGTATATGCACATGCATGGCATGGCATGTATGCTTGTCAGAGGACAACTTGCAGTAGGAATCTGTCCTTCTACCACCTGTGTCTTGGGGATGGAGCCAAGGCTGGGCTGTCTGTTAGGTCGCAAGTACCGTTAATTGCTGATCCATTTGGATGGTTCCATTATTATTTCTTTTTAATTGTACACGTGTCATGTGAAGACACTCCATCAGACACCTGATGAGATCAGAAACATCTGAAAATGAGAAAATCTTTTGCCCTAGTGAAAGTCCACAGGCCTTTTGAGAAACCCTGCAGATCACTAACACACGGTCCTGAGAGCCTACGGACTCCGGGCTGAGAACAGGAGAAGATTGATCAGTCGGGCAGGCTCACATTAATTGTGAAATAGAAAGGAACAGTGCGATCAATGGTGGGGATGAAAGTCCGCCCGACGTTGCCACATCCAGCTAATCCGATAATGAAGAAGCTGATGTATAGCATATTGGAATTCTACCGTCTGGGCAGTTGTCACCATAAAGAATATCCTGCAATTATGGGGAAAAATTGAGCAGGCAGCAGTTGGGCCAACATAATCAGCCTGATGCCATAGTAGTTTTCCTGATTAAACACTAAATTAAGTGGCACTCCGCTCTGTAACCTGCCTGCGTTATGAAAAATAATCCAACAGCTAATGGGAAAAAGTTTGTATTTTAATCAAAGCAAACTATGAATATTAAAATATTCCTAGGCTATTTTTGTGTCGTTTAACTGTGAACATGTTTAACAATTTATAAATGGTTCTTGCCATTGGCTGCTAGGGAAAAGGGTCCCATGCTATATTGGGAGGTGAGGTTCCTGTGTGGAAATCAATTAGAGTTGATACAAACTCAAAGAACTCTTAAGGGGGAAAAGGAGAGAAGGAGGGAGGGAGGGAGAGGGGGGATGAATTTAAGAGGCCCTGGGAGGATTAAAATTTAGTTAACTTCTGTAACAGTTTGCCTAAAGGCATCAACTCTATTCTTTGCTGAAAAGCACATAATCATTCCAAGAGGATAAAGCTTAATAAGTCAAGAATAAGACATAGATCCCTTATACATGTATATCATAATTAACTTCTGTAGCTCAAAGCCATGGCTGACCTATCACTACACAACAAGTTCTCCAGGAACAAGAGAGCTGGTGTTTAGTTAGAGACAGGAAAAGATGGAATGTGTTTGATGTGAGCATCAAATCTTCAGGGAGATGCCCTGTGTGAACCTTCATCCCAGGACCCAGGTGTCTGAATGGAGGTTGGAGGTCAACCTCAGGTAGTATTCTTCAGTTGCTTTCTACCTTGTTATATGAAACAGCATCTCTTTCTGGGACCAAGGGTTTACCGGCTAGGCTAGGCTGGCTGGTGACCTGAGGGGTCTGCCTGTCTCTCCCTCCCCAGCACTAGGGTAATAAGATTAGGCAGCCGTGCCCACTTCTCCTGTGAGCCAGAGGCACTGAACTCAGATCATGCATGCACAGGAAACCCTTGACTGATAGAGATGTCTCCCTAGCCTCTTGGATCACCATTCTTGACAAAAGAGCCCCATAGCATACTCTCCTCAGTGAGAACTAAAAGAGGACGTTGGGCAGGGAGGGAAACCTCCTAGCTTCCTGTTTGTCTCTGTTTTGACTTGTTTATTCTTAATTCAATGTAATTTATGGCCTCGCCTTTTCAATGAAAGTAAATTCTCTTTTTCTGAGGGGTGGTAGCTGAAGAAAGAAGGGAGGCATGCAAGCATTGTGTGAAGGTGAAGAGCCAAAAGCTCAGCTGGGCATGTGGTGCATTCCTGTAATCCAGTTCTCCAGGGGCCAATGTGGGAGAATCAGGAGTTCAAGGCCAGCCTGTCTTAAAAAAAAAGGCAGATCTTATGTTACTTAGATTCATTTTATTAACAGTCTTTCATAGAATTCCAAGAATATTTATGCAAGTAACCTATGGGAGTTCTTTTACCATTTTACCAAGCTGAAATTCCCTCCTGTTTCCCACTTTGCTGAGGAAAAGCTGAGCCCAAAGACCTTCTTACCGTTTGTGTGGCAGATGGCATCAGGCAGTGCCCTCCCCAGCAGTTGTTTACTGCTGTCAGGACCCTGGCAGGGCAGGGGCGTTGTGACACTTGTCAGCTTCTGCTCGCCCAGGCTTGCAGTTCATCTCCTGGAGTCTGCGGCATCCTCTTCCCTCCACCCGGGATGTGGCTTTTCTATGTGGAGGAAATGACTACAAAATGACGTGTTCTCTTGTAAAATGGGTTAGCTGCCTCCATTTCATTCATTTTGGACATACCTTTCTCTAAGTTGATCCACAGGTGATGATGATTTGGGCCATGTAGTCTGAGTCAGGGATTCTAGCTCAAACTACCCATTCATTCAGAACTCCAGGAAAAAACATATTTGGATATAGGTCCCAGTCATGTGAACTCACCAACTAAAAGCAGCTTGAGAGTTCACCCAGGCCAAGATCTATATCTGTCTTTGTTTGTTATAACAAAATACCCATAACTGGGAATTTTATAAAGACAAGAAATTTGGTGGTGGGCTTAAAGTCTTAGAGGATAAAATTTTAGGTTCACACTGTCTCATGGGTGAGGGCTTTCTGGCTCCTTCCCAGCACTTCAGTGACATCATGGTGGGAGCCAGTACCAGAAGGAGGAACATTAGTAATAAAGGGAATCAGGCATCAGTCTTGTTCTTCACAGGTCATCTCTGTCCGGAAGTTTCCTGGAGTCCTGTAGTGACTATGATAATCCCTTCTGATGGCAGTGTCCTCAAGGGTCTATTCACCCTCTACTAGACAGAGACATTAAAGGGTCCTCCATCTCCACCCCACCACACTAGAGGCTAAGCTCTCAACACATGAACTTTGGGGGAGAACATAACATCAGCATCCTTTAGTGACTTGGCTCAGTTTCCTCACCTTACTCCTCCATAAATCAGACAACAGCATGTGTCTCAAGTGTCACAATCTCAGTAGCTGTGGATGAGGTCACATCACTATTAGTGGACAAGGGGTTGACAGTGAGTTCTGTTAAATCCTACCCTCTTTTCCCTTTCATGGTAGAACATGATTATTCTCTGTCCCCTGTAATGTCTGGGGCCATGTGGGCGTGTCAGAAGGCAAATGACCTTCATTCTTCTAATCTGAACAGTCCCACCTGCCTATTGGAGAAGACAGCATGTCTGTAAGGGGATAGGAGCACTCTTTTCTAGGCACCGTTGTTCTCTACCTTGGGCAGTGGGATTGTGCTAAACCTAAATGGCCTACGGGGAGGAGTGATCATAAAGAACCTTCTTCCTTGATTTTGTCTCATTCACTAAGTAGGTCATGAAATCATCATCTTACACATGTGGCCCAGGTCAGCCATGTTAGCACAGATCTGGAGAAGAAAGGTGACAATCATGGCACTGTAAACAGGAGCTGCCCTTCTAAAACAGGAGGCTGGTGGCTGACTTTATGATCCTTGGAAACCTGTGCCAGCGAAGCAGGAGGTGACACTCAGTGCTTACCAATCTCAGTAGAAGGATGTCTTCCTGAGAACAAGGTCCTACAGATCTGGGACTTAAAGAGACAACATCTCTTTTCTCACAAGTCAGGGGGCTTGAAGTTCTGAGCTTTTGAGACTAGTTCTCTTTTGCTGGCCCAGAGATGGATTACTTCCTGAGGAGTCATCAGATGGCCTTTGCTTGCGGTGTGTGTGTGTGTGTGTGTGTGTGTGTGTGTGTGTGTGTGTGTACTGATGGAGAATGAGCAAGCCTTCCTTCTTTTTCTCATACGGATTCAATTATCTTCCTTAGGGTACCCTCTTCAATTGCTTCCAATTGGAACTTGTAGCTTAGATTATTGATACCATTTGGGGAAGGGGTTGTATTCTTCAGTCCACAGCAACTGATATGCTGCTGTAAGTAGATATGTGAAGTCTGCAGGAGACAGTACATGTGAATGTATAACTTCCCAGGGACTGAAGACACCAATTATACTTCACAGTTTATTTCTAATTCAGTTTTCACATTTACACCCAGGTTAACTGAGAATAGGAGACTTGACATTGTGAATGTGCGGAATAGAGAAAAGGCTGTAGGCTTTGGGAGCCCAGGTCTGACACCCATTGGCTTTGTGTCTGAGAACCAGTCACTTCCTTATAGAAGCTTCAGTTCTTTTATAAAAAAAAAAAGGGGGGGGGTAAAATTACTTTCAACTCACATGGGGCTCCTGAGAAAATTAAACCAGTTAAGGTATGTTGAGAACTTTCCTGTATGTTGCTTATCATATATGAATGGCAGATAAGGGCCATGTTGTCTCTGTAGGAAGCAAGTTTGCTCACTTGCCTTTCCAGAAACTGTGCAGCAATTGCCTGATGTGGTTGGAAAAAAGATGCAGAAAGCATGTGGAAGGTAGTCCAGAGGTGCTAGTCACCATCCCCAGGGCAAAAGGTAGCACCAAAGCAAGGGATTACCTGGTCCAGAATGTTGACAGTGCTGAGGTCAAGAAACTCAGGTGTGATCTTGTTTACAACATAGCTTCTGATGAGCCAGATATCCTAATCTTAGAGTAAGAGGATGATCCTAACCAAAGCCTTTGTATTTCTTACATGTGAACTCTTTCTAAAATAAAAAAAGAGGTTTCAGGAAACTGAGAACCAAGCAGGTAACAATGCTCAACTCAGTATTGTAAAACCCCTGTAAGTGGCATGCAGTTTTATGGATACAGGGACCAAATTGTGGAGGCTATGTGGGAAGAACTAACCAGGACCCTGAAGTTGGCTGAGGAACCAAGGCTTGTACAGAACAATACACAAAGTGGTTTCTATTGAATCACAGTCCTTGGGAATACTAAAGAGCGTATGTGTTCTCATCCTTAGCAATAAGAGGAGCTTTGTGGTGGGGCAGACTGGGTACCAACCATACTATGGGATACGGTGCTCTCTAGCATAAAATAGAAATCTTGTTTACCATATTTTTCATGACTTCACCGACTACACATAACTTGTGGTCAGGAATAGAGTCAAGTTTGAGTGATATCCTTTTCTCTCTTCACTCATATTCAGTGGGTGTTTATTTTTTATGATAGTAGCCTATCATTATGAAAGGAATATTATGATAGACACAGGTACAAGGACTGTGCATGAACCAATGACCTGGGATTGAATATCAAGAACTCCGCACATAGCTGGGATGATGGTACACACACTGTGTGATGATAGAGGAGGCTACAAGCACTGTGTATTCAGTAATGATCTGGGATTGAATAACAGGATCTTCTGCTATAGCTTGGATAATTGTAGACCCACTGTGTAATGGAGGTGGTAAGTGGCTGCCCAGACCCACCTTGGCATCAGAACCACCTTGTAGATCTGTAACAAGCAAAGAGAACTGAATTCTGTTGGAGACTTGCATGATTCCAACCTCTTGACATGGAAGCCTTAATCAGAAAGTTCTGATGGAGAGTTTTCAGACATGCAATTTTTCCATATCAGACATAAACTTATTTTACATGACACTTTAGTTAAAAAGGCTGTTTACATTATTCTGAATTTCTGGCTAACTGAAAAGCCTCCAAATATCTATTTGTGATTCATTTCTTCTTATTAAGGATGCTATTTTCACAAGCAAGGAAGAACATTCATATTTGAAATTTTCTTTGATGATTTGTGAATTTGACAAATCCAATTTTTCTTGTATGCAATGCCTTTCTCTTCATATCTCTTCTACTCAGTTTCCAGTTACTAACATTAATGCCTTTACCTTATTTAAGAAGACAGAAATATAATTCTATGGGAAGGAATTGGCTTCAATCATGTCTAAAGAAGGAAACACCATGGTTCAGAGAAACATAAAATCTATATGAATGAGAAAGATCCGATCTATACCTCATTTTCCCAGGAGTTTGTGAAATAGGAATTATCAGTACTTGCTCTCCTATGATCATAAGGAGCACAAGTTCATGCTGCAGTTAGCTGAGAGCACATTCCAGTTTTAAGATTCAGGTGATCTCCTTGAGTGAGACAGTTTGATAAGTAGACTCAGAAAGGTGTGGCATTGATGCCAAGGTGCCAGACAATCGATGGGTCATCAGAGCTCCCAATGCTGGAAGCCAATACCAGGTTCTTATCTCGCGAGTCTGATGAATGAAACATACAGACAATGGGTGGCTGAAAAGCAAAAGAAACTTATTGAGCAGCAGAAGCGGGGGAGAGGGAGGTGTTGTAACTTAGATTAGGAGATGAAAGGATGAAACATCACCAGAGCTGTGCCAATGAGAGGGTCTGTAAGGGTGAATGATGTTGTGCAACACTTGGCCTGAGCTTTTAAAAGGGATTTGTGAAAAGGAAGAAGACTGTATGTAGGGAGAGCAGCCATGAGCTGCTCAGTGCTTTGTTGGTTATGACTTTCCTTGGGTCTTCTGAGAACAGGATATCTTTACCTGTGGTAAGCAAGTAATTGTCACCAAGCAACAAGCTGTCATGTCAGCTCAACAATGGTAACCTATGGAATTCTGGAGTCATGGTCCTGAGTGCATGGTAGGATCTGATTGACTTGGCCTGAGTTCTAGCCAGTGGATTATGGGAGTGGTAATGGATGTTACTTCTGGCAGAGACCCTGAGGCATAAGAGAAAATATACAGTTACTGTCATCCTTATCATATCCTCAGAATTACTGTGTTGAGGTGGTCCAGTCTCCAAAAAGGTGGATCTCTGAGTATGCTGTAGAATAAAATCTGTCTCATCCTCATGAGCCATTGTCGGCATGAGGCACATGTAAGCAGTGACCTTATGCTGTATTAAGACACTGAGAATTGGGGTCCATGTGATCTGAGGACATGGAGATGTCTATGTAGGTGAGTTCTAGGAAGTGAAGGTAAGATTCTAAAGCAAAATGAACCGAACCCTAGACGTAAAATCTGTCAAGTCCATTTAAAAGTGGACTCATGCTTTGTGTGGGCAATCTGAAGGCAGTTAACTTCTTTGATGACAGGTAGAGCTGAAATTTATCATGCATACTTGGGTGCCTGATGGTGAGCCCTCTCTTCAACTCCTTCTAAGTGTATAGGCACTCTCCATTTAATAAGAAAAGAAGCAGTCAAGTCATAGGATGAAATAAGAAAGTGGACATGCTGGGCTTGAAGCATGGGTTACCCACGATGCTCGGGCCTAAATATCTACCTCCTTGGAGAGCTCTGGATTCAGTAAACGGTGGCTACAATGGATCGCACACCTAGTGAGTCAGATTATTCACTGTTACACACTGTCCCTGGCTTGAGAGGCTTTGAGACTGTCTCCTCTCTGGCTGTCCCTTGATTCCCATTTACCAACTCCGCGCTCCCTGCCCTGCTTTCCTCGGTGGGAAATACTTCATCTTTAATTTTCTTTCCTAGTGGACTTGACCCTACTTCGATCCTGACATTTGGCACCATCCCTCTGTTTCCTGTGTCCGTGTTGTGTCGTGTCCCCTTCCCCCCACCCCCTGTGGTTCCATGTTGCTGTGAGCACAACTCATTTTTCAAAAGACAGATGGTGGCAACCCTGTTCTCTCTAAATAAAAAAGAAAAACAGCTGCCAAGGTGCAAACAGGAGTCTCGGGCAGCAAATCCTATCTACCTCGAGTGCTGGCCAAGTCTCCCTTCCGGGAAGAGGGGCTATCTAAACAAAATGAGCTGCTCCGGCCGGGCTCTAGCACGGCCCAAGTACAGAGCGCTGGCGAATAATGGGGATTTATAGTGGACTATAGACCGAGCACCTTTCTATCTTGGAGGGTACATATTTAAATGTGATGCTAACGGAGCTGAAATTTATAGCTCTCTAATAACGATAAAACGCCATCAGAGAATGTGATAAATCTCAGGCTGCAAACCTTAGAATGCAAGGCACACACTCACATGGGCACACATGCTTGTAAAATACGGCTGGAGTGCTAAGTCAGGAGTCTGGGTTGGAAGAAGCCAATGAAACAGACGAAGGGAAAGAAGTGTTTTATAGAGGACTGCAAATTGTTGTTTTCATGAGACTGGGGTCAAGGTACACTGTGGCCTCGGGTGGAAATGAGCGCTGCTTTGTTCCATGGCTGATATATACTTGACCTTGGCGGGGAAGCTTTTCCTTCTCCGGATGCTCAATAGCTTTGCCCTTCACCTTTTCACAGCCCTGTGACAGGCTTACTTCCAAACAAATACCCAGGAATTACAGCCCCTGGGAAAAGAACATCATCTCTTCTTTGTACCTTTTCCTTTGTTTATTTACTTTTCATTGTCTGGTAATTTGATACACATATATAATGTACTTTGATCAAATCCACCCCCATTGTTCTCTCCCCTTCAATCCCTCTCCTGTTTTCCCCCACCACTTTTCTCAACCAGTTTCAGATGCTCTTGTTTTTCGCTTTTTGTTTTTTAAACACCCTTAGTGTTTATTTATTTATTTTGAACCAGACTCTTGGTGGCTTGGCAAGGAGAGAGTGAAACAAATTAACGGAGCCTGGATGAGTGCCAGCTGCCTGTGAGATAGGAATGAGATGTGCACCTTTCCCCTGCAGGTGCAGTCCACATGCCAGGGAGGAGATGCTATGGAGACCCAAGCTGGAGGCCTTTCTGCACATTTAAAACAGCCCCCCCCCCCCCCCCCCCCCCGCAAGCTCCCAGAGCCTGCCTGCATGGGGCCGCAGCTGGCTCATTCAGTGGAGTATCTAGGTCCTATGAAATAAATCCCCACTGGAAGTGAGGCTCCAGCCCCTCCTGAATTTCCTCCAGCTGTGTTTGGGTGGGGTTTTGTTTTGTTTTGTTTTTCTCCAAGTCTAACTCAAGAGAGGGCAAGTCTGGGCCTGGTGGTACAGCATGGTAGTCTTGGAGTCTCAGAAAGATGAGGCAGGATTGCAAATGTTAGGCCAGCCATGGCTACAGAGGAATTCAAGGACACTCTGGGTAATTTAATGAGACTTGGTACCAAATACACATTACAAAGAAGGCTGAGGACATGGCTGAAGCCATGTGTTAGAGCTCTTGCCTAGGATATGCAAGGCCCTGGATTTAAATTCTAGAAGAGACAGAAAGGAGGGAAGGTCTCTCTAAATGGTTCTTATTCTGGATGTTTCTTCTCGATTCTCCTTATGTGAGGACTTCCTAACATTCCAAGTAGAATCTTTATTTTCTATAAGAAGCCTGAGTTGAAAACCTTGCTTCAGCTCATCTCCACAAAAGAGAGAGTTCTCTTTCTGGATGCTTCTTTGGGTAGTGCAATGTGGGTGTGAGTGTTCGATTATATGTGTTTTCTTACAGTGTCCCACTTTGGAGACGTAGATGTTTATGAGTTAGTGACCACTGTCATCAGAGCTAGAAGGTTTATATCTTTCTCCCTAGGCTTTTACAGATGTGTGGATACCAGGAGAGGACCAGGGCTGTTCAGTTTGAGAACACCATTTATTCACTCAGTGAAGACAGTTCCCATAATTTCTCCACCTGCCTGGTATCAGTCTGTGAAAAAGGACCATTATGACATCCCAAGTTTCCCATAGGCTTTTCTTTTTTTTTTTAATGTTTATTTATGTGAGTGTGTGTGCAGGTGTATGTGCAAGTATATGTAGTGCTGTGGAGACTAGGAAAGGACACTGGATTCCCTGAGCTGGAGTTTCTGGTAGTTGTGTGTGAGCTGCTTGAGATAGATGTTGGGAGCTGCACTGGTCCTCTTCAAGAGCAGCAAGCACATATAATCAATTGCTGAGCATCACTCCAGCTCTTCTTTCTTCCTGTCTTTTTTGTTAATACTGACAAAGTTCTAGAATGTAATAGAACTTGTTGCATTTACCTCATTGAGTTGTTGTTATATTGCTGCTTGAGGAAATACATAAACAAAGCCAGGTATGCTGGGAAATGTTGGTGCTTAGGATGCAAGTGGATCAGAGTTCTCTAACAAAATGGATTCTTTGTAGACAAAATGGATTCTTTGTAGCAAGAACTTATTGCTGCCTTTTGCAGACTGTATGAAAACAGGAGGCATCAGGAGATGAGGAGAAGGAGGGGGAGGAAAAGGGGGGAGGAAGAGGGGGGAAGTTGAGGAGGGAGTGATATGAGGGAGGGAGGGAGGGGAGGGAGGGAGGGAGGAGAAATAAACATAACATGGGCTAGTAGAGAGACAAAGAGGATGCTGGGACAGGTATGAAGAGGAGGGGAGGGAAAGGAAAGGAAGGGAGAGACGGAGGAACTCAGGCTCCTGCTGTCTTCCTTTGTCCTAAGAGGTTTGGTAGCTTTGCTTAGATGCTCAAAATAACCCTGTGTATTGCCCCTGAGCCCATGGTCCTCTTACCTCCGTGTTCTCTGTGAGTAGGCCATTGTCATTGTCAGGATGATGTGACAAGGGCCACAGGCTAATCCATTACCGGGAAAGGTGTGACTACCTGAAAACAAATGCTGTGTGCCCCGTGGTGGTGTGCAGTGCTTCTTATAGGAAGGGAGTGGTGGCCTGCCTCACACAGTGCTTAGCCACTCTGCACAGCCCTGGAAGCAGAACTCTCAGCCCCAACTTGTCTTTACTTCCAGCTGTCACCTCCATGTGACCTTCCAGTCAAGGTTTAGTGATCCACTGGTCGTCCCTCCTCTCCTGAGGGTATGCCTTGCTCTAGCTCATGTCTCACCTTGTCCTGTCAGCCTGCAACAGCCTTCCCTTCCCTCCATCCCAGGCTTCTAAGACAAAAAATAACTCGCCTTTTCCCAGAAGCCCCCAGGGCGCCTTCTCAGCCAGGTAGATGGGCCTTCCTCATCTTGTTTCAGCAGCCTCCTCCACACAAGAGACTGTTTCCTACACATTGTCCACTCTCAGGCCAGGGGTGGGACACATGGGATGCCCTGTGCCACTCTGCCTTCTCCTCTATAATTCTAAAATTGTTTCAAAATAAGCAGCATACGAAAAAGAAAATAAAGTAAATGAGAACCTTGGAAAATTCCCCGTTTTATACAATCCAATGAAAGATAAGGTGGTCAAGACGAAGGGTAAACAAACATAAATCTAAGTGAATGAAATGGGACTCTGCCCACATGGTCCTATTCTGAAGGGGTGTGGGAGAGGAAGGGGACATTTCCTCACTCAGAACTACAAGTCCACTTTCGTCGTTACTAATTGGCAGTGTGAACCTCCAGAGGGCTCCATCACTGCTGAGTGAATGAGTAAAAGCAAGTGTGACTAGGGAGAAGGACTGCTCTTGCCTCACATCGCGTCCACTGAAATTTCTCTTCCTTCCCAGCATGCATTGCTTTGATCACATAGCTCTTGATGACTACCTGGATTGTTTTGCTTTGGCCTCAGTGTACGTGTTCAAACATCACTGGCTAAGATGATCCAAGCCTACCTTGCCATGCTGCTGCTCTAGGTACTTGGAGCCCCAAGAGTCCATCCATGTTTTAGATGTCCCCCAACACTTGGAGGCAGAGACACGCAGCCCTAAAAATGGATGTATGCTAATACTGAGGTGCTGGCACCTTTCCAGCCCCTGCTCTTTTTTCCAGTACTCATTCCTGTTCCTTGAGTATGTTGATCCACCCTTCTTGGATTAAAGCTTGACTCCAAAGTCAAGCCAAAGAAAAGGTCGACTGTCTTTTTATATGGTTAGTATCAAATATCCAGATGCACAGGACAGTTTGTTCCCCTATGGTGGAGACGTGTGATCATACTCTGGTTTCTGACATGGATAGATTGCTTTGACCAAATAGGGCAGACTTGATACAAATAATGAACAGGCTCATAGCTCATTAAAAGCTGCCTTGAAAGTTTCAGATATATCTTACATAAAGGAAGCATACTCAGCTTCCCATATGATAAAATCATGGAATAGTGTATGTGAATTTGTAATATGATTTATGTAGATTGTGAAATTCCTAACTTAAATTATATGTTGTGGTTCATTTAAATAAGAATGGCCTCCATAGGCTCATATATTTGAATGCTTATTCACCAGGGAACGGAATACTTTGAGAGGATTAGAAGGATTTGGAAGTGTGGCCTTGTTGGAGGAAGCATGTCAGTAAGAGTCTGGGGTTTCAAAAGTCTATGCCAGGCCCAGGTTTTCTCTGTCTGCCAACCAGGATGTAGCTCTGGGCTACTGCTGCAGCACCTTGTCATGATGATAGTGGACTAAACCTCTGGAAGTCTATGCAAGCCCTAATTAGATAAGGGCTTTCTTTTATGAGTTGGTTGGCCGTGGTGTCACTTCACAGCAATAGAACAGAGACTAAGACCCTTGCTATCTTTATAGCACCCAGGTGCCATCTCTTAGCCATATTTCTTTTTAAGTGAGAACAGCATGGGGTCTGAAAGAAGCTATCAATGTAAGTCTCATAGCCACCAGGAGGCAAAGGGAGGGTTTCAACCCAGATCTCTTGAGAGGAGAACACAAGCTACCTTGGACATGGGTTCTGTCATGCAGAAGCATGGAGGCAGGCCGTCTGAGGTCAGCAGAACACCTCTGTGTGGTTGTAGAGAATTCAGAAGGGAGACTCCTGGTTTCAGAGATGGGGGACATCACTGGGATCTGAGGTCCTGACTCTGCTGTTGGAGCCAGAAGAAAGAGGTGGGAAGAGAGTACTGAACTCTCCCCAGGTTCAATAGGGAGTCAAAGGACACCAGTAGCCCAAGCTGACCTTTCTCCAGTCTCCAGGAACTCCAGTGAGTGATTAAACTTTAGACAAGCTGGGTCCCTTGTGGGTATCCATGGATCCCCTCTGTGAAGACTCCAGCAGGCTGACAGCAGTGCAGGTAGCTGTCAGGAAGCCAGGTGTGGTTTCTGAAAGAGCTGAAACCTTATACACTCATGGGGCCATATCTGGTGCTTTCTACTGGAAGGCCATTGTCTTCTGACTATTTGAACAGATGGAATTACAAAGCCCAGCCTTATATTTCCCCCAATGCCTATAGATGATATGACAGAGGGATGAAATAACAGAAATAACATATCACTCATTGAGCCTTTCCCACATTACAGTCATGCACCAGGAGCCTTTCTGTGGACACTTTCTAGTTCCCCAAGGAAGACGGTCTTGTCCATGTTAGAGAGGATGAGCCAAAAGAGCCTAGAGAGGTGAGGTAGCTTGTCCACGGCCACTTTCCTAGAGGTGGCAGTGCTGGGCTCAAACCCCAGTTTGTCTGACATCAGCATGACTTCCCATTGCTTCCCACCGCCTCTCCTCTCAGCAGCTCAAGGAGGTCAGATTCCAAAGCTGCGCTTCCATTTCTTTGTAGCCTGGATCTTTGATGGCACAGCAACCAGTTCTTACTCATTACTACTCCAGTGAAGCTCCTATTTTTAGAAAAAATCAAGTTATATTTGTTGTGGAGTGACATTGTGCCCAGCACATTCTGGATTTCATATCTAGCAAAAGAAGGCAGGGGAGAAACACAGAGAAATAGATACAATGAGACAAAAAAGCCTTGGTGGAGTACTCAATGTTCCTTTGGACTGGAGAGATGGCTCAGAGGGTAAAGGTGCTTGTTACCAAGCATAATGACCCAAGTTTGATTCCCGGGACCTATGTAGTGGATGGAAGAAATCTGGCTCCCACTATATAGTTGTTAGTGGAAGTGGAAAGCTATATAGAAGTTAGTGGGGGGAAAGGTTGTTCTTTTTATTCTTAAATAATATTTTGTTAATTCTTTGAGAATTTCATACAGTGCATTTTTATCATATTCACCCTGCAGATCCTTCAGCAGGATCAAAGTTGGGGAATCTGGAAACTGAATTGGAAGTGTGGAAGACTCTTGATTCTGAAATCTGTATGGGGAGCTATCCACCACCCTCCTGCGGGAATGTTTTCATCAGATAGCCACTTAAGTTTCTCTATCTTCATGATCATCATATCTTAGGAAAGGATTTAGGAAGAAAATTGTAAAACTGGGCATCTCCTAACAGCAGGCTATGGCGTGGCTCACTAAGAATGTGCTGTTAATGCATTTTAATGACATGCTTTATAATATCTTATTAAAGATTGCAAGAGCATCTAATCATCATTTAATAAATATTAATGAAGCATTTACAAATCGTACCTTAATTTACAGTGTTGGCACTCATGCTCTACCCTGGTCATCAATGCATGTGGGACACAGTGCTTTGACAGAGGCTACCACAGTAACACCATGCCATCCTAGTACCATAAGTGATTTTAAAATAATAATAATAGTAATTCTTGGAGTACAGTTCAGTGCAATGAAGCTTGATACCCAAAGCAGTTTTAGCAATTATTATTCTGTTTGGGAACATTAAAACATAATCTACCATGAATTTATAATCCGTAGCTTCTCTCTCACTCACTTTTTAATAATAGGCAGTAATTATAGGCCCTTGTGCAAAACTTCCTGCAGATGTTGGGAGGTCCTTGCTCATCTGGCACATGCTAGTATGCAAGGGATTGGTTGACACTGGGTGGTGCTCTGCTGCTTCTGTGTCTGATGTGCTTGCAGCTTGGCTGCTCATCCCTGCCATGTGGATACAAGTAGAGCTTCCCCAGCCACTCACCCCACTTTTCCCTGACCTTTCTGAGGCCCATTCTAGGGTAAGATCATGACTATCTCTTGCAATTTACGCTGGTGTTCAGCTAGAGTGGCATTTGCATGGGCTCAGAGGTTCACAGAAAGCCAGAATTGAAAATGCACTTGGCAATCACCTCCCTCTACTTCTCCTTTTGTAGACAAGGAAATAGGCCAACTTAGGGGAAGGGAAGCAAGGGGGTCACACGCTCACATGGAGAAGCAGAGATGAAAACAGACCCATCCCAAGGAGTGTGACTCACAGTGTTCTCTTTTCCAAGCTCGCAGCCGAGAAGAAATGACACGTGGTCATAGATGGTGAGCATAGTGCCAACTTCAAGGATAGAAGGGTGGCCTGGAGAATGCTTGTCCTCAGGAGCAGGTGGTCTAACCCAGCTGGGCTCCAGCGCAGATGTCTAAGGATCATCAGTACTAAGAGGAATTGACCAGCAGATGGCGATGCAGGGATTCAAACTGCAGCAGCCACGTCCTAATGCGGCCCTGGGCCTGGGATTCACAAACCCCAGCAGAAAAATGAACAGCTTGAAAAGAAGACTCTGAATTCGTCCTGCGTTTTTGCAACACTTGGTCATAATGGGGAGCTTTCTCCTAGGTGGTAAAAAGAGCCAGATTAAAGGGGTGCAGGTGCAAGCTCCAGCCTCGGGGTCCTGGGCTTTGGATCAGATTCTGGGGGCAGTGCAAGGAGAGAAGGGGAAACAGGAGAACCCACACACAGATGCTGTGTGCAAACTAGGCATGCCTGCCATTCACAGGCTGTGGCCAGAGTTCAAGGCAGAAGAGTCGGCAGCAAGCCCTTGCTGCATCCCAGGAGGCAGAGGACACTCACTTCACTGCCCAGCCTAGGATTGCTTCTGTCCCTTCACAGCTCTGTGTATAGGCACTACTACTAGGCTGTCTTAACATGTTTAATTAGTAGATTAACTTGCATGCCCTTATTCTACAAAGTTGTTTTACAAAGAGATTTAAGTGACTTCTTGAAATCGTGCCACTTCACGGAAAAGGGACAGTTGAGGGTGATGCTTATGTTTCCAAACCAGAAGTCTAGAAGTTCCCTCCCTCTGCTTGTGTCACTTGCCCCTTTCTGAACACAAATTGACACCTCTCACCACAGCATCCCTGGCTTCCCTCCTTCCCTGTCCCTGCAGCTGTGATCTTCCTATGCAGAGATGGAGGAAGAGAGGCTCCAGTCTCTTGGCAGTGCCAGGCTGACCCATGAAACAGAAATTCTATCCCCGCATCCCTCTGTGAGTGAGGCCAGCACAAACTCTTCCTTCTTCCCAATACCGAAGACTTCCATTCCTGCTGCCACCAAGCACAATTCTACCTGGGCCTTGGAGTTAGAGAAAGCTCATGCTTGGCCCCTGTTGCTCTGGTCCTTACTGACAGATTGTGGTATCTCCTGATTATACAGGAAGGCTGACTTTCCTGGTGATAAAGATGTGTACACTGTCTCCTGGGAAGGTTGTGAGGGCCCTGGCTGCTGGATTTCCTCTGATGCTCATATTATTACCCCTGGGGTTTGGTGTGAGTCTATCCCAAGGAGCTGAGCCCACATGTGGCTCAGCAGCCACAACCTCCAAGTATTCCATTTTCTCTTCATTGGGCCTTTCCTGATGATGCCTAGGAGGAGCAGGATGCCATTTCCATTTCATGAACTCCTGTTTTCCAAGCTCTGATGACCTCAGAGTACCAAGAACAAGCTCCCTGCTTGCTTGTGAGAGTGAGTTCTTCCTGAAAGTGGGAGCTGCATCTTACTCCACACTCAGGCACACCATGCACACACACAAACCACACACACACACACACACACACACACACACACACACACACTCATTCAAATATTTGCTCAGTTAATAAACAAGCAATTGGCTAGAGAGGACAAGTCAAATCTCTGATCTACTAATTGCATTTTTTTTATTTAGCAAGCATTATATAATAATGGCTTAGGGCCAGGAACTGATTAAAGAGATTTTGAGGCATAAACTCATATATACCTAGTAAAAACTCTGATATCCCTTCTCCCATGATTTCCTGATTGGGTCCAGAAGTTCATACCAGCCAAGCCATCTGCTTAGAGACTGGCAAGAGGACCAGCTGAGGATTCAGCCCAGGTAGTCAGGTGTCAGGTTTGCTCTAAACTGCTCTTACAGCTTCTATTGTCTTCAGGCTTATAGTTTCGTTTCTGGTTTTTGTTTTTGTTTTTGTTTTTGTTTTTGTTTTACTCAGATCACTATATGTGGATTTATCATGCCTTTATCATGTCATGATGGAAGGCGCAGAGCTTAATCCCGAAAGCTAGCTAGCAGGACTGGACTTTCAAAGGACACAGGGAGGACTTATACACGGAAGTGAAGAGTTGAGAATTACCAGACTGGACTTTCTTCCCTTTCCCTCTACAACAGGACAGTGGTTCTTGGCTGCAGTGAGAGGAGAGCAGGAAGAAAAGGAAAGAGATAAAGAAGGGAGGGGAGGAGAAACACAATAGACAGGAGATTTGCAGGAAAGAGGAAGGAAAATGGGAGATGAGAAAGATGAGAAGAAAAAGAACAATCAATAAAGAAGGGAGGAAGACAGGGTGGGGAGAAGAGGGGAGGAGAAAGAGGGGAGTGGAGAAGAAGCAATGAATGGAAGGAGAGAGAAGGAAGGGGGGTTAAAGGAAATAAGGGTGGATAAGAGCAAAGAAATGAGAGAGGGAAGGAGAAAGAAGAAAGAGAGAGAGGGAAGAAGGAAGAAGTGAGAAGAGAGAAGGAAGTAGAAAGAAGTAAGGAGAGTGGGGAGAAAGAAGTGAGGAGAGAGAGGGAAGGAGAAAGAAGTAAGGAGAGAGAGAGGGAAGGAAGGAAAGAGAAACATGGGAGAGGAAGGAGAAGAAAGGTGGAAGGAAGGAGGTGTGGGGAGGGGAAGGTCCAGGAAAGGAGGCATCTGGGGGATGGAGATTCAATCCGAGAAATGGCTTTGTGTCTGCTGGTTCCTTGGCAGGGATTCACTGCCTCAGAACCTGCAGAAATATTGGAAGTCAAGATCCAATATAATAATTGGCTTACAGATCTGAAAAAGGATGGCTAGACGCATCCATTTCCAAGATTCATTAGTGCAGCTTTCCCCATAATAGAAGGGCTTGCTCTACCTGTAAGCCATTTTCTAATCAAACTGGCACAGGGTCCATGCTCCACCTGGGTATAAATGGGCTGCTGCAAAATTAGTCTGCCTCTGCAGAGGCCAGGAGTTGGATGGGATGGATGCTTTTTCTTGTTGACACTTGATTATGGACTCTGTTCCTTCACAATAAGAAGCCCTCTCTTTAAATCTTATGAAACAGGACTTGGACTCCTGTTTGTGAGCAATTCCCAGATCTGTATCTTTGAGTTTCTTTGAAAATGTGAAACAGGTGTGAATTATTACAATGTGGTCCACATAAAGCCTTCTAGGGATGCTTTGCTTGGTGATGCAAATATGGAAAAGTTGTGTCATACAAAACTTTATGACAACAGAGCTGGCATCCTGCAGAAGTCCTATGAGAGAATGTGTTAACATTGTTCAGTTTTGAGAGTGAATCCACCACCTCTCTACTCATTTGCTTGTTAGGGGCCAAGTGTGTTATATAAGCCATGGTTTCCCCATCAGCCAAATATTAAGAGTTTAATGTACCACACACTGTCTGCGAGCTATCTCCAAGTGAACTAATCTGGTTTCTTGTAACACTCATGTGAAAAAGAACATTCTAGGAGAAAAAAAAGAAAACTTTGACCAATTAGAGCCTGAGAGATATTAGTAGCCTGCTGGGATGGAGAGAGGAAAGGCAACAGATCATGTTGGGTCACAGGGTGTCCAGTCTGCAGCAGGTGGCAGGTGGGCACATGTAGCCAGGGATGGCTATGAGTGCACCCACCACAAAAAATCATAAACTCACTGAGAAGACTGAGATCTTTGTGTGTGAATTTTTTGTGACTCCCTTATGCATTTCTCCACTATAGACTTTTTAAATAATAACTTCATATAGCAATGCAAAGATTGGAAACTATCCCAAGAGAAATTTAAGATTTTTTTTAAACAGTGTTCCACTATGTACCCTTGGCTGGCCCTGGAACTAGCTATGACCGTGGAACAGGCTAGCCTTGATCTCACAGAGATCTGTCTGTCTCTGCCTCCCAAGTGCTGGAATTAAACGTGTGTGTTACCATACCCTGCTGAGAAACTTAGGACTTTTATAGTTCTTTGGATTTTCTCTATTTTTTCAGAACAATCATGTTTGGTCATGCTGGAAAATACTTTTGTAGAGGCCACACAGTGTTGATGAAGCCACTTCAAGATAATGGTCATGTGCTGGTGGTGTGGTTCAGTGGAAGAGCACTTGCTTAGCATGATCGAGGCTTGTTTTTGACGAAAATGAGGTTTTATCACTAATCACTAGTTTACTTAAAACTGACAGTAACTACTCTGAAACCATAGAGAAGCTTAGACATAAGGTTACCATATCTCATTGAACATTGTGGTAGGAGGCAGACATCTCTAGACCCATGGCACAGATGTGGGGCTAGCATGCCTAATAGCCATGGTCTCAAACTGCTGAGGCTGAGAGAGCATCCTTGCCTTTCAGGAAGGATTCTTTTTTAGGTTTTTGTGAGACCTTCTTCCATTTGGGAGATAATGCATTTCTTGAGAGTAATGCTGAATGTGTGGAATTCCATTTGGTGAAGATATCAACCACACAGAAAGCTCACTGCCTTGTCTTTCAGATGTCAAGAGAATGAGGCTAGCCCTCTCTGGCTATCGTCAGGTGTGGTGATATATTGTGTACCCTAATAAACTTGCCTGAGGATCAGAGGACAGAGCCAGCCTCTAGATTACACACAGGGGTCAGGTAGTGGTGGCACACTCCTTTAATCCCAGCACTTGAGATCTTATGCCTTTGCTTTAGAAGCACACACACCTTTAATCTCAGTAAGTAATATGGCAGGGCAGAGAAAGGTATATAAGGCGTGAGGAAACAGGAACTCTCTCTTTAGGCTGGGGATTTTGTAGAGGTAAGAACTAGTGGCTTGATGTTCTGCTTCTCTGATCTTTCAGCTTTTACCCTGATATCTGGTTCTGGGTTTTTTATTGAAAGACCACCTAAGATTCAAACAACAGTCAGTTTGGGATGAGTGTAGGAAAGAGATGCACAAGGGATGGGAAGAGTAGTTAGTAGGTGTAAGATGGATGGCTAAATGGTCTTATTAATAAAAAAAACAGAGCTAGATATTGGGGTGAAAGTTGAAATATCAGAGACACACAACAAACCACAGCCAACTTCACCTCGACATCTCCTCAGCTGGTCTTGTTTCCGCAGACTGAAAGTCTTGCTTGAGTCCTCGCCTGAATGGATCTCAGCTGAACTGCTGCTAAAAGCCTCTAGTTCCTGATCCTCACGCCAAGTTCTGGGATTAAAGTTGTGTGCCACCATGCCTGGCTCTGTTCCCAGTGTGGCCTTGAACTCACAGAAATCCAGACAGATCTCTGCCTCCCAAGTGATAGAATTAAAGGCATATGTGACACCAGTTTCTGGACTCTATGTCTAATCTAGTGGCTGTTCTGTTCTCTGTCCCCCAGATAAGTTTATTAGGGTGCACAATATATCAACCACAAGTAGGTCTTGACAGTCTGGAAAAGTTGAATGCAGAGGACATTCTGATATTCCTCCTAAAATGTTGAAGTTTATTGAAGTTATCTTTAAGATGAGGACACAGGGGATCATAGGTAATACTGTAGCTCACACTGAAGATGTAGTGGCTGTCTGTGAAAGATGTAATTGTAAGAAAAGAGCAGATTGCTTCAGGATTTAGGCTGAGGGAAAACAGTGGAACATCACCTGCTAAGAGCGAGGACTACTGTGCACTGACTGCACAGCAGGGTGAAGAGGAGCATGCGGTATGTGAGGGACCATCCATGCCATAGTTTGTACTATCCCTTACTGTGCAGCCCTGGGTTTGGGTGGGTCTGGGCATCAGTCCTGACTGTTCTTGGGGTTTCCAGTTGAGCTTGTAGGGCTCAATTCTCTTGCCCATGAGATGAGGTGATTAGGGTGGTGATACTCACACATAAGGTCTCAGTAAGGAGTCCATACAGGAATGAAGTAGATGGTGCCCAGGCAGGACATGGTCCTGAAGAAGGAAGAGTCAGTGGAAACATCCATCTGAGCAAGAGTCTGGGGATGTGGAGGGGGTTGACCTACTGTTTCCTGCACCATGCCCTTGCTGGCCTGCAGCTAGATAGGAGATTGGTCCTCTCCAGGGAACTTTGAAGCACGAACAGAAGGGAATGGGTGGTGCAGTTTAGGGAGCCCTCAGGCTTTGTTTTGAGCCTTTTCTGGGGGGATATGCAATATGCAAAACTTTTTTATTTAAACTGAGGTAGGGTCCTGGCAACAGCCCCAAACCACAATCCCATCCAAGTGTACCTTGGTGAACCAATGAGTTTATTGGGGTTATTTATAGGACCTTGGAAGACTCAAAGGTGGCTTCATCACCTAATCATCCACCCTAGCATGATGGCTAGGAAGCTGTATCCCTGGAGCTTCCAGCCACATTTGCTGGCTGGACGGTGGAAGAGAGTCTCCCTTTGCCCTGGCCTCTCAGTTGTTACTGCTTCTATAACCTTCAGGAGGGACCTTATGGATCTTGTGACTTTCTGAGTTTCCTGGGCCTGGTAAATAGTGAGCTTCTGTCCCTCCTTCAAGGAAGGGATATTTCTTTTCAGAGGAAATGCCTACACAACAAGCTTCCTCTCTGAGATATACTTGGGGAAACCCTCTCCACAACTTTTGGTGGTGTTTCATTGAGTACACATGATTGATGCTATCAGTGGCCACACTCTCTGATGTAGGACAGAAGGACATAGATACCCTCAACTCTGAACAAACTCACCTCATGCTGCCTTTTCTCTAGTTTAGCATGTTCATGATGAACTAGGGGTGGGATGGTGTCTCAGAACCCATTCTCATCCCATTGGTCTGGAGTTGGGTCTGGGATACTTCATAGCTAATGATCTTCAAGACATGGCGATGCTACTGATGTACAGTCTCACTCTGCGGATGAAGGTCCTCTGGGACACTCCTGGAATAACGTATGCTTAAGACCCTGCCACTTCCCTTTGCTTCCTCACCTACCATCACCCACTCTGTTGTCTAGCAGTCCATTTATCCTAGTTAAAGGGCTCTCCTGCTCCTTGTGATTATTTCTCACCATACTGATTATGTTATTCACTTAAATTAAATAAAATGCACCCTATCGAATGCACAGCACACAAAAGAATATTTATTTGAATATTAAGTACAGATAAGGCTTCCCCTGGGATTATTTCAAGAGCACATTTGCAGGATTTAATTGCAAGGTTTTCCTGCTCTCAGTTCCTTTCAGAGCACTCCTTGTGAAAATATTTTCTTTCTGAAGGTAAAACTCCACTCTGTTGGTTTATTATTATTATTATTATTTTAGATCTGAAGAGCTCTCTGAGCTCTGTCATTACTTCCAGTGTCTAATTAATACTGGTGATGACAAAGCAAACAGCCAGCTGACCCAGATTCCTCAAGTAAATTGCCTGCAAATTACAGAAATGCCTCCTTGTCAGTTTGGAACTTTTGATATCCTCATTCTTCCAGCAAATATTCTTTATGCTTAGGGTTTAAAGACTCATGAAATGTTTGTCTTTAGGTACTCCTTCAGAAAGAACATGTACATACATGTGTGGCTAAGCACACACACACACACACACACACACACACACACACACACACACACAGACACACACACAAGGCAAGAACAACCACCATCCCTTTTTGACAGTTGGAGTGGAGAATTAGAAACACAATGCTCCTCAAGCTTCCTGGGCTGCACAATCAAGTCAACTTCTCAAAAATGGCATTCTGTAATTTCCTGGAATTCAAGAATAGAAAGACCTCTCTGAGATGTAAAAGATTTCTCCAGATGCTGAAAGCAACACAGCTCAGAAAGCCAGCCATCAGATGTCCACCTCAGGGCCTTAGACTAGAATGTCACTCTTGTCCTTCCATCTGTTCATGGAGAACTAGTCTGCTGGGACACTGTTCAACCTCTCTCCATGGCAGCACAGTAGCACCTACATATTTTCTTTCTGCTGACATCTATTCTGATCCATGGACATGGGCAGTTAACACGCTAGCTAGCTCACAGCTTTCTAGAGTATCCGCTACTTTGTAAAATGCTTGTTTCCTACCACTCTGTTGCCACAACATCTCAGTACTTCTGTGGGAAGAACAAGTCACAACAGAAGCAGAAGTGATGATGTTCTAATTTGATTTCTGTTGTGATAAAATGCTCTGATAGAAAGTGACAAAGGGGTTTATTTCAGCTCACAATTCCCAATTTAGGTCCATCATTGTAGGGGAAGTCAAGGCTCTTCTAACAACTAGCCACATTATATCCACAATGAAGAGCCGAGGGAGAAGGAATGCATGCTTACTTGATTCCTTGCTAGCTTGTGCTCAGATGGATTTCTCCACTCTTAAACAGATTAGGATCTCTTTGCCTAGGGAATAATACTGCCAAGAGTGGGCTTGGCCTTCACACATAAATTAACTTAATTAAGAAGATCCAAGATCCTTCACAGCTATGCCCACAGCCTAATCTAAAGAGGAAAATCCCTTCACGGAGACTCTCCTCCCAGGTAATTATAGATTATGCCAAACTGATGATTAAAGCTCACCGTCACAGTTGCACACTTCTTACTTTCTGGAATTGCAAAGGCACTAATAGAATGTCTTCTGTGAGCCAGGGACTTTAATTGTTATGTGCTTTTTAAATTTTAACGACCTTGCAAATATGAGCTCATTCAAACTCTGTGATGACCTTTTGAGGAACAAGACAACCTCAGGCCAGAGTTTTAGTCCTATACTTGATAAGCAGTGAATTTGAGATTACAACCTGAGATTGTGTGTGTGTGTGTGTGTGTGTGTGTGTGTGTGTGTGTGTGTGTGTGTATGTGTGTGTGTGTTTGACTCTGATCACTTAAGATGTTTGGTGCATGTCTGCCCATTAATATGATCAAGATGTTTGCCTACAGAAGCCATGGCCTGTGGGTCTAGGGTGAATTTATTTAATTGAAAAGCAGATTATGAAATTATTAACTCTAACAACAATTATCATTAGAGCATTGTAACATCCAATGAGAAAGGAACAAACAAACAAACAAACTAGTCCAATTAATGCATCTTAACATGAAACTGTCTAGAGAACCTACACTCTACCATAGTAGATAAATGCAAATGATATGCAAATAGCCCACCTGTTCAACCTGACTCTTTCCCAGCTCTAAAAGTGGGTAAGGAGCATGATGGGAAATATGAATTGTGATATTCATGCTACATAAGCGCTGCTCTCTGGCTGTGGGGTAATGATGGTCCCAAGAGACTGGTCCAGGGAAACCTGCCAAAGCCTTTTAGTTCTGCAGGAGATTTTCATGAGTATTGTTTGAGTATTCTTGGACTGAGTAAATGGCAGGGGTAAAGCTTGGAGGGGCAATTATAGCCCTTGATTATGAGGGAAAGGAAAGGTAATTGTGCCTACCACCTAAACAGAAATCACCTTTGTTGTGATGACAAATGTTTGTTCCAACCCTCCTCTGCCTTGGTTCACAAAAATGCCTTATTAAATCTACAGAATAAAAATATGCCTGGGGTGATAGTTTATTATTAGAACAAATAATAGGCAATATGTTTCCCTCACCTTGAAAGTGATCTGATGCAGAGACATTCTCTGGCTTGGCTCCTGAAGGGGTTTACAGGTCACACCAGCCTGAGGTTGCACTTTTGTTCCAAGACCAGTATGCAGCCTTCAATTCAGAACTCCAAGAGGTGAGTTCCTTGCTTAAGTAAAGAGTCTTAGCTGGGTGGAGACAGGGTGAATCGGACCCTTATCACTGAGTCCTTTCACTTAGGATTGTCTGTTTTTTTCTTTCTTCCTGGAAAAATTTATTTCAGATCTAGGATGCTTAACTGTGGGGCTACTTAGCAAATAAGTACATGAGAGAGGAACCATAACAGAAATAATTGGTCCAGATAAAATGCTGTTAAAACCTGTGATCTGAAGGTCTTTTGAAATCTAGGGTCATCCTGACCTCTAGTGTTCCTTGAATAACAAAGTATACATGACTCTATTTGGTGACTTAAAATCCAGAATTAAGAATGACCCAAAATACCCATGATACTTCCCTTTTGATATAAGTACCACACATATCCAGTCACCATGAGCATTATAGTGTAAGAACATTCAAATACCAGGAGTGTCCAGTGGTAATTTTAAAGGACTGTAGAGGGGTTTACTACTACACACTGCCTTCCAGGTACCTCACCTATTGTATAAGTTTTATGTCTTTTTTCACTTAGTACTTGATCTTGCCATGCTCCTTCTGTTCTCCTCCACTGGCACTATTTTCCTAACTAAACCACACAAGGCTTCAGTATCACCTTCTAGTTTTCTTCATCGCTAAAATGAAAATAACATAGGAAGGCTGAGCTGTGTCCCTTCCCTACAGTGTTCTCTCAAGGCATTTTCTCCACTGGTACTTCATGAGCCACAATCGACTTAATTAATGTTGGTTGGCTTGACTCACTGTTGTCAGTTCATGTTTTCATTTCTTTTTAATTGATTATTTTTTTTGTCTCTGTCCTGAATCCTAAACATTGGCTACTGTTGAAAATTTACATCCTTAAAACAAAAAAATAAACAGTGGTCAAAGTAGGTGATGGAATCTCAATTCGATGACCAGACATAAACAGTTCTGTCTTCTAGTCAGAAGACACACTACATAGTTAGATATATGTGTTAAAGCAATGATTTGGTTATAACCAATGATGGCTATCACTCTGTTTGGGAGCTTTGGATCTTCATAAACTCAGGTGTGTGAAAAACATTCCACCTACTTCCTCAGAAATCAGACAGATAAAATGATCTCCTTTATTTTGATTTTAACTTTATATAGGTAATTTTATTTTCATACAAAAATGGAATCCATGGGGGCTGGAGAGATGACTCACTGGGTTAGACAATCTGCTGTGCAAGCCTGAGGAGCTGAGTTCTACTCCCATCACTCACATAGGAAGCTGGGTGGGGTCAGACATGTGCATGTAACCCTAGCAGTGTGAGGGATGGAGATGACAGGGGAACTGCTGACAGAGAATTGCAGCCACAAGCCTGGTTCCAGTTTTATTGAGGGACCCTGTCTCAAGGTAATAAGGACTCTGGTCTTTCCATATGTGCTCATTGGTGTGGATATCCCACAGATCTTGTCCAACATCCTTTGGCTGCATTAGATCTCCAGAATGGAGTAGGGTCTCATGAGCCTCTCTCCTATCTGCTTAGAATCTCAATCTTGTACAGGAATTCTGTAAGCAACCATAGCTGTCGCATGTTTGTGAGTGTGATGGGCACACCCTGCCATAGACAGCTTTCTATACCCTCTTTATCATCATTTGGCTCTTTCCACCCCCTTCTCAGAGACATTTTTGGAGAAGTGTAGCATTTCATGGATAGCTGCATCCTTTTTATTAGCACTATCGTGGTGGCAGCATACCAAAATACTGAGTATACATATGTCTGTCAAGTCCATAGATCAACCCAAACTGCATTAAGGGAAAGCCAAAGCATGCTGTTCACCCAAGGTCCCTTGAGACCTGTATTTACAGGGAATTCTATGTGGTTTCTGAAGAATTTATAATAATTACCAAGACAGCCAAGCTGAAAAATGCACAGAGCCTCCCATTGATTTGATTTATTGAGTTTTGTGTTGCTAATCTTTTGTTGCCTTCCTTAAAAATGATTCACAATTGTTCTTAAAACTGGGCTCTCCAACATCATGTATTACACACATGCACATCTATTTGTACATTCGTTTATCCTATGCCATCTTATCTCATTTGACTCTTGCTTTCACAGGGCAAGCAGATCTCTGCCCTATTTCTTCTTACATTTGACTCTTCTCCCTTACTCAATTATTGCATGTCCATAATTCCCCTGAGCTATTCATTCCCTCTTTTCTCTCCTGAATATTTATTTGTGTTCCTGATTTAAAAAAAAAAAAACTAGAAAAACATAAATACATTCTTCAACTTTCTGAGGCTAGGATATCCCTTTTATTATGTGCCCTGAGGACTTTCCTAATTTTACTCTGACAAATATTTTATGTGATAAAATTGTTGATTTCTCCATTTTATGAAGGAAGTGGGAAGATCCTGTAGTGTGCCCATGTGTGTATGCATGAGCGTGTGTATGTGAGGCAGTCTCATTCTGTAGACCAGGGTGCCCTTTGCCTTGAATTCTTCCTGCCTTTGGTCCCCAAGTGCTGGGATTGCACATACATGCCATCATGCTAGACCCCTGCTGACCTAACCATTGACTTCCCGCTGCCTATAACAGTAGCATCCAGAAGATGCTCAATGTCTTTGCAGAAATGAGTGGATGGACTTACAGGTAGAATCTAAGCACCATCCTCCAGAAGATGGAAGCCCTAAGACTTGGTTCTCAGTCCTCATCTTTACAGAACTAGTCTGATGAATGCCAAGGGGGGAGAGAGAGGGAGCACAGAGACTAGCAATAGGGTCAGGTTAAGATAGGAAGGACTGAGAGAGAAAATTCAAATCATATGAAAGGGAGCTCCTGCATACTGTCAGTGTGAAGTGAACCAGCCCAGCCACTATGGAAATGTTTTATTCAACTACTAATAGATTTGATATCATTATGGTATGGTATGGCTCAGCTACACAACTCCTGGGTATTTCCTTAAAGGTCTGTAGACAATATGTATCACAGGTACTTGTTCATCCATGTTTATTTGTAGCCCAATTCATCAAAGATATGTTCTGGAATAAACTTAGGTCTCACAAACAGGGGAACTGATGAGGAAAATATGGTCTATGCACAATGTAATTGTATGTGGAAGTGTATTGAGCCATACAGAAGAATGAAACTATGTCTTCTTCAGGAGAATGGGCACAAATCTAAGCCAGCTTCAGAAAGGAAAACAGTGTATGTTTCCTTTCATTAGGCCAATCCTAGATTTTTGTGTATAGATATATAAAACCATGCAGCTATATATGGCATTTAACAAGAGGCAAAAGCATCCAGGAAACAAAGAGGACAGTGGGAACACGGGAAGAAAAAGAAAGGGAAGGCAGCATGGATGGGGGCATGGTCCATGGTCTGAATATATTATATAATTGTATGAAAATATCCTTCAGAAACCATGCGCTATGAACAGTCAACATATGGGCAAGGGGGAGACAGACAGGCAGGCACACACACACACACACACACACACACACACACACACACACACACACGGCTGGGAAAATCTGAGCTGAGAATGGCCTTGCTGCCTAGCTAAAGATAGACACCAGAGGAAGATGAATTCGAGCTATTAAACAGCCCATACAACCAGAAGAGCGAAAGGCCGCATGCGCTGGTTTATTGCTGCGGTTCTAACCTTTCATAAGCGCTTACTTGGCAGCCCTATTGAGAGTGGTATTTGATTCTGGAAGCATCTTAAAGGAGCACCACCCGACCTTCCACTTCCCTTTTTTCATTTAGGCCATAAAATATATTGGCTTTGTGCATTACTGCCAAGGGAAGAAAAAAATGTCATGCGTTAGTTTCCAAATGAAATGACATTTAGTAAAGTGTACATTTAAGGTATTTTTCAGGACTGGCTTTTTTCAGACTACGGAATAAGGGTCTCTCTCCATCACCCAAGTTATGGAATTACAGGTGACTTTTTTTTCTCTTAAACGTCCTGTCATGTTACAGGGAATTGTGTGTACACATGAATACGGACGCCAGATAGCCACCTCGGTTGTGTTTCCTTAGGTGCCATCTGCCTAGCTTTTTGAGACAGGGTCCCTCATTGGTTTGGAGCTCATCAAGTATTCTAAGCTAGCTGGCATCTAAGGCTGAGGAATCCATCTGCCTCTGCCTCCATAACACTGGGATTACCTGACCGTTCTGCCACACCCAGCTTTTAAATGTAAAAATAGAGGTTCTGAGACTTGAACTCACATCCTGATGCTCGTGAATCAAGCACTTTACTAGATGAGCTATCTTCCTAGTGCCACAGGAGAAATTAAGGGCTTCTTTAGTTCTTGCAGTAACTTCCTGATCTCTTGGAGCACTCTTCCATCCTGGTTGGGGCTTTTTAGGATCAGTATAGTTGTAACAGAGACACAGCTGGGATTTTGCCACCTTAGCAGGATTGGCTCTTGATCCTTAGGAAGGGAAGAAAGAACAAATCATGTATTTGTACTTGATGCTCAAAACAGGGAGGAGAGGCCCCCTGCACCTGTGCATAGAAGTTCAAGATGCAAGTAAATGGACTCTCCCAGTTACACTATAATTTCTGAGCAAAGGCAGAAATTGATTTCTGATTGATGGGTGTAGAGCTTCATGGGTAGTGTAGCAGAGGAGACTTAAAGAATTGGGCTGACAAGGGAAAATGGAATTTTGTTGCCAAGATATGGATAGAACAAGTGAATCCTTGAAGGATGGTTTAAACAAACCAAACCAAACAAGAGAAAATTCCTGCTGTCCCTTTTTTTTTTCACCCCCAAGTCTTTTTCTTTAGGAGCCTCATCTAAAAGGCAGGTTTTTTTAAACCTGACTATGGTTGAATTCTGCCTTTGATAAGTTCTATAACAAGAACATTATGATATAGCTTCGCCTAGCATGGCACAGGCCAGCGTCAGCCTGGCAGACCTTTGTTATTTTTTTAAAGACAGAACATAAACTTTCTAGTCTGTTATACAGTGTTGTATTTAATTAATACAGATGAAAGCCAGCTCTAGTGATGCAAAAAGTTTACAACACACCTATGCTTTTAAAGCCCTGATATGGAGATATTTTCTGGTTATGAATGTGCCACCTGTCACAGAGGATAGTTTGAGAACTGTACACCAGCATTAGGAAGAAAGTATTAGGAATGTTTTCATTGCACTACCCATTTCATTTTATGGTCTTCATTTAGAATATGTGGTCTATTGTAAGTTAATTTTTGTAAAAAGTATGAGTTTTGAGTCCGAATCTCTTTGTGTATGTATGTAGATGTGTCTGTATGTACACATGCAATTACTCTAACATCATTTATTTGGGGTGTATCACTTTTTTAGTTTCCTTTGATTAGAGAGGGTGTGCCTGGGATAGTATAGTTTGTTTTTAAGACTCTAAGGATTATGATACATACGTGTCTCTCAGTCTACAGAGAATCAATGTTTTACCACTTCATGTGAATGTAGGAACCTTAACACCCACCTCAATTAGCTTGATTATGACGATTATTCCTCACTGTTTATATACAACAACAATCAACGATGTTTGCTAATTTTATCTCACTAGTGATGGGGGAATAGAGGCACCTTTCCATCAGTCTCCACACTGTCTTCTCTCTGCATTTAGCTGACAGGATAGAAGAGCTATACATTAAAAAGCTCACCAGAAATGTCGTTCCTTAAATTGAAATCGTTAAACACATCTCAATGATCTCAAAAGAAGCAGACTTGGGTTTCATTTAAATTTTTTAGAATTTGTCTTTATGTTTATGTATGTGCTCTGGGTTAGTGTATGCCACGTGGGCACAAGTGCCTGAAGAGGCCAGGAAGTGGTGTTGGATCCTGTGGAGCTGTGGCAGTTGTGAGGTACCAGACATGAATATTGGGAACATTTCTGGGATCCTCTTCAGAGCAGCAAGCATCCTTAATCGGGAGCCAGCTTTCCAGCCCCTAGACTCCTGTTTCTATTTATATTTTTGAACAACTTTACTCTTTCATCTGTCTTCCTAAGTTTTTGTTTCAGATTTCCTTTAGGTTGCCTCTGCTCTTTGAAAAACTTACTTCCCATAACAAATGTTTGAGAGTACATCTGTTGGCAATAAAAAAATTTAGTTACTTTCATATTTTATCTTTGTTTATTTTTATATTTCTGAAGATAAAATGTAGGGCCTCATACATGCTAGACAAGAGTTCTGCCACTGAGCCATACCTCAGCATTTTCGTTGAATTCAAGCTCTGGATAAGAAGGTATTTCTGAAATTTAAAAAAAAAAAAATGGTGCTTTGCCAGAGTTCCCTTGGTTTTATCTTTATTTTGGGGGGTATTTAAAATTTTTTTTTTTTTTATTTTTCGAGTCAGGGTTTCTCTGTGTAGCTTTGCGCCTTTCCTGGAACTCACTCTGTAGCCCAGGCTGGCCTCGAACTCACAGAGATCCACCTGGCTCTGCCTCCCAAGTGCTGGGATTAAAGGCGTGTGCCACCAAATTATTTTAAATTATTTATGTGTGCATGGTTCCATGGTGTGTGTGTGTGTGTGTGTGTGTGTGTGTGTGTGTGTGTGTGTGTGTGTGTGTACATGAATGCAGATGCCCACTGAGGCCAGAAGAGAGCACTGGATTTGGTGGAGCTTGAGTTACAGACAGTTCAGAGCCACTAGAGGCGGCCTGGGAACTCCTGTCCTCCGTAAGGGCAGCAAGCTCTGTTAGGCATCGCCACCCCTTGTTTTATTTGTACCATTTGTTTAAGTGAAAGGTCTAGACTCATTTGGATTACTACTACCTTGTATATGTAAGTGATTTTCCTGTATTTGTTTCAAGGATTTTTGCTAATTTCCCAGTAGTTTGCATGTGTGCTTGTGTGTGTGTGTGTGTGTGTAAGAGACACACAGAGACACACAGAGATGTGTACATGTGTGAGAGACATTTGGACAGAGAAGGAGGGAGGGAAGGAGATATGTATGTGAGATGGGCCATGGAAGAGAGGGGGAGAGGAAGGGTGGGAGAGAGGGAAGGAGGACAGGAAGAGATGTGTGTGTGTGTGTGTGTGTGTGTGTGTGTGTGTGTGTGTGTGTGTGGTCAGAGGAGGATGTGGATTGTCTTTCTCTACTTTATCACTCTTGACTTTATTCCCTTGAGGCATGATCTCCCTCTGAACCTGAAGCTAGCCTTGAACCCATCGAGCCCCATCCATCTCCTGCCTCCCTCAGTAGCAGTGCTGGATTACCTGAACACACAGCCACACAAAGGTTAGGTGGGTGCTCGGGATTGGAGCTCAAGTTTTCGTGAGTGTGCAGCAAGGACTTTTTTCATTGTAATTTAGAGAGTGAGAGGGAGTGAGATAGGGAGTGAGAGAGAGAGGGGGAGAGAGAGAGGGAGAAAGAGAGGGAGAGGGAGAGAAAGATAGAGAGATAGAGATATTTTTCTATACAGCATATTCTGATGATTATGTATCCCTCTCCTCCAACTCCTCCCAGATCCTCCCCACTTTTCCATCCATCCATCCAAATCCACACTCTTTCTTTCTCTCTCTCATTAAAATGCAAGACATCTAAAAAGATAATAAAATAAGTTAAAATAAAAACAAAAATACCAGAATAGCATCAAATAAACAAAACTGGGAGCCAGGACATACAAGCAACAGAACTGTAAGGGAGAAAAACAAAACACTCAAGAGCCTAGACAAAGCATTGTGAGACAAACCCTCCAAAGATACCATTGAGTTAATGTTCGGTTAGCTACCTGCTGCCTGGCATGAGGCCCACTCTTAAGTGCGGTTTGGATGCCCAGTAAGACTCCGTGGAGAAAACTACACTTTTCTTACTAGTGACTATCAATGGAGACAGGTTCTGGGTTAGGGGTGGGGCAATGTCTACTTCCTCTCTCAGCACTGAGACCACATCTAGCTAACTGTGCAGGTGTGAGCATGCTGCCACAGTCTCCCTGTGTTTTGTATGTAGATTCTTACCCATGGAGCCATTTCTCCTGCCCCACTTACAGCAATTTTGTCTTTGTGTGTGTGTGTGTGTGTGTGTGTGTGTGTGTGTGTGTGTGTGTGTGTGTTTGTGTGGCTTCTTTGAGTTTACCTCCTTGGAATTAACAATCTTCTTACACTTGTGGGTTTCTATCTTTCCTTACTTACGAGGACATTCGGCTAGTGTGCCATTCATTTTCTCCTCTAAGTGGACACAGTCTGTCTGTTACTTTTCTGTTGCTGTAATAAAACGCCCTGACAAAAGCAATTTAAAGAAGAAGGGATTGATTTTGGCTCACAGTTCCAAAAGGAACAGAGTCCCTCATGGCAGGGAAGGTATGGAAACAGTAGCATGACCCAGCTAAGCCTGTTTCATACCCACACTGGAAACAGAGAAAGAAAGAAAGAACAGGAAACGGGGCCAGCCTGTAAAGCCTCCAAGCTCTCCCCAAGTCATGTGCTTCCTCCGAAATACTCCACCTCTGGAAGGCTCCATAACCTTCCCAAACAGCACCACTGTCTGGGGACCAAGTGTCCAAACACATGAGGCTACTGTGGACATTTCATACTCCAACTGCAAAAGAAGGAGAAGGAGAGCAAGGAGGAGGGAGTGTAGGCTCCCTCCTAGGAGCACAGCCTTTCATGTCATGAAGGTGGGCTCCTTCTGCTACATATCTCTTATCATCCCCATGGCTCATATCCAACGTAGCCTGGGACTGTTCAGAAGGAGACTGCCTTGTGAGGGGATAATGGAGAGGAAAGGAGGGCAAAAGGAAGGGAGGACCCCCACTTTCTGAAGTTAAGATTCCTCAGGTTAAACCTAGAGGACTTCTCCTAGGATGTGTCTGTCTGTCCATGGGCACTCATTGCTGAAGTTTCCTGAAACTTGTCTGATCGTCCCTGTTCATTCATTGCTGAGCTCTGGGCTGTCTTGAATCAGCTGCCAAGAGAGAGTGAGATTGGAGAGGATTTCAGATTCAGACCTTGGTTCCCATTCTACATAATTCTTCTCAGAAACTTCAGGTCCTTCCTCAGTGTGTCCTCTCTATTCTGTGTTTGCTATTGAGTGGGAAGCCCACATCCACAGAGTAGCCACCCAATTTCATTCCCCTGTCTCCCTGTTGTCCGACATCATGGATCTCTTCTGCCTGTGGATTTTTTCCTCTTTCTTCTTAAGGTTTACAGAGATATGTCTGACCTAATCTAAAGAGCCCATTTCAAGTATAATTCAATGTGAGATTTTCTATTTATTTATCTGGCTAAACCCATTTACTTTTTAATAATTTGGAAAAATAAGCTCTTGTAGATCCTTTTTTAAATAAGAAAATTTTTCTTTTAAAAATAAGGAAAAACATCCCTGGTTTTTCCTCCTTAACAATCAATTAAACTATATTTTTGGCAGAAAATAGGAACCATAACATTTGTGCATTTTTGTAGCTTTTTTTCTTATAAACTGCAATGGGATTTGGTTTATTTCCTATACATGTTTTTTTGAACTGTGATTCTAAGTTCTGTGTGTTATGTTCTTGGTCAGAATCTGTGATTTCTGTTTAATTTTCCCATTGTCATACATTATAGTGTTGATTTATTTATCTCTCATAAGTAATATTGTGGTTAATTAATACCTACGTATAAATTAGTCTCCCTCCTTTCTTTCTATCTGTCTTTCTTTCTTATGGTACCAAGAGTTGAACCCAAGGACTGGGCGTGAGAGGCAAGCACTTCACCACTCAGCTACATCCATTGGGAGAGTGCTTGCCTTATTCTAATGCACAAAGCCTAGATTTGATTCCCCAGCACCATAGAAACCAAGCCTGGTGGTGCACAGCTGGGTTCTAAGCCCTCAGGAGGTGGATGCAGAAAGACCCAGAGTTCAGAATCATCCTTGTCTACATAGCTAGTTCAAGGCTAGTCCAGGATATGTGAGACTGTGTCTCAAAATAACAACAACGACAAAAAAGCAAACACCCAAAAGAGATCTTCCCGGGGTAATTTTCCAGGTGAAAGGGTTACAGTTGCACCGCACCCAGAGACTGCAGGATCGGATGGCTCCTAAGCAAACATCCTTGTTTTTGTTTTTATTTTAGAAAAAGTAAAAAGAAACTTTCACTACAAAACACATAAAATATACATCAAGAGTTGGTTGCTGAAGCTCTTGTCCTTCAGTAAAGTTTCAAGGAACTCCCAGTACCCTGTCAAAGGCTAGGAGTTAAGAGATTTTACAGTGGTGTAAAAATAAAACTAGAAAGAGACAGTGTAACCTGTCAATAATGCGGAACTTAGTTTAATTTTGGCCATTTTCATTGAAAGTTCATCCATCAATCCTCATCTCTGTCAAAGGACCATATAAACCAGTTTTCCTGGATGTATCTCTTTCTGTTTCTGGCCTCTGTATAATCAAGTAAATACAAATATCTCTCTGGCCGTCCCCTGCTAGTGCATTCTGGTTTTTTTGTTTGTTTGTTTGTTTGTTTTTTTAATTTGGAAAACAAATGATATGGTCACTCTAATAAACCCTCCTTGGATGGTCAGGAACTAATCACCCATGTGTGTTTGGCAGGGAGACTGCTAATACTGCATCTTGGAGTGGTGCTAGATATCAAAAGAGATCAGGCTTTCTTTCTTTGCTCCAAGCTTTGGGCTCAGAGTCCTCTTCCATGCAATCTATCTAACTACCATTCCCACACAGTCCTTACTACCATCCCCACACAGTCCTTCTTATTATCATCCCCACACAGTCCTTACTACCATCCCCGTATCGTCCATCAACTACCATGCCCATACATTCTGTCTTACTACCGTTTGATTAGGCTGGATCATTAAGCCCTGTCTGTTATCCCAGTGTCTCAGGAGGCTGAGGTAGAAGAATCACAAGTGGAAGGCCTGCTTGGGTGATGGAATGTGTTCAAGGCTAGGCTGGACTACTTGATAACATCAAATTAACAAATGAAGAGAGGGCTGGGTATAATTTAGAGGGGAAGCCCTTGCTTAGGTTACATGAAATACCGAGTTCAGACCTCAGTACCACACAAACAAAAATAATAATGAGAGAACTAGATAATTCCAGGGCATGCAGATAATATTGCCAGCACTTAACATTGGGGGAGACGCTGCATTGGTTATTGTCTTATCACACCCAACCAAATATAGCTTTAAGAGAAGATCGTGTGCACCTGTTAAACAGGACTACAAGTGTATATGCACAAAGAAGGAAGCCCCATGCTTTTTAGACTGCCTCCTATCCTCTCCTGTACCTCTGCACCATCCCCTTAAAAGTACTTCACACCCTGTTACCTACTTCTGGATTGTACAATGTAGAATGATAGTAAACAGTCTACTGCCTGAATCTAGAGAAAAGGTAGTTAGTACTGTGAATTCTGGGTCTTTGTTGAGCCCAGCCATCAAAAGTAACTATTTCTTTCTGTTTTCCCTTCTTCTTTTCCTGTGCACATGTACATGTGATATGTTTAGATGTGCTTGAGTGAGCATACTTGTGTATATCAATGCATATGTGTGCTTATGTGTTCACATATGTCTGGGCATACCTGTGTGTGGAGATGTATGTGTATGTGTCTGTGGAGCCCCAAGGTTGATGTCCAGAATCTTTGTCAATCTTCCACCATATTCACTTTTAAAAATTTATTATATTGGGCGATCCCTGTGTCTTTCTTAGGGTCCTGTTTTCTAGGTAGCCTCCCTGGAGTTGTGATTAGGAGGCTAGTTATCTTTGTTTTACATCTAGTATCCTCCTATGAGTAAGTACATACCATGTTTGTCTTTCTGAGTCTGGGTTACCTCACTCAGGATGATTTTTTCTAGATCCATCCATTTGCCTGCAAACCTCATGATGTCATTGTTTTTCTCTGCTGAGTAGAACTCCATTGTGTATATGTACCACATTTTATTTATCCATTCTTCAATTGAAGGGCATCTAGATTGTTTCCAGGTTCTGGCTATTACAAACAATGCTGATATGAACATAGCTGAGCAAGTGCCCTTGTGGTATGATTGAGCATTCCTTGGGTATATGCCCAAGAGTGGTATAGCTGGGTCTTGGGGGAGATTGATTCTCAATTTTCTAAGAAAGCACTATATTGATTTCCAAAGTGGCTGTACAAGCTTGCATTCCCACCAGCAGTGGAGGAGAGTTCCCCTTGCTCCACATCCTCTCCAGCATAAGCTGTCTTCAGTGTTTTTGATCTTAGCCATTCTGACAGGTGTAAGGTGGTATCTCAGAGTCATTTTGATTTGCATTTCCCTGATGATTAAGGATGTTGAGCAATTCCAAGACACAGAGATCACCCAGTGACAGAGAAATGGATGAGATCTACATGAACAACCTGGACATGAGTGGGAGTAATGAAGGGCAAGGTTCGAGGGAAAGAGAGCTTAGGGGAACGGGAGATCCCAGCTGGATCAAGAACAGAGAGGGAGAACAAAGAATAAGAGACCATGATAAATGAAGACCACATGAGAATAGGAAGAAGCAAAGTACTAGAGAGGTCCCCAGAAATCCACAAAGATACCTCCACAATAGACTACTGGCAATGATGGAGAGACAGCCTGAGCTCACCTACTCTGGTGATAGGGTGGCCAAACACCCTAACTGTCATGCTAGAAATCTCATCCAATGACTGAGGGAAGCGGATGCAAAGATCCACGGCCAGGCCTCAGGTGGAGCTCCAGGAGTCCAATTGGTGAGAAAGAGGAGGAATTGTATGAGTGAGAATTGTTGAGACCAAGATTGGAAAATCACAGGGACAAATAGCCAAACGAATGGAAACACATGAACTATGAACCAATAGCTGAGGAGCACCCAACTGGATCAGGCCCTCTGGATAAGTGAGACAGTTGATTAGCTTGAATTGTTTGGGAGGCATCCAAGCAGTGGGACCGGGACCTGTCCTTAGTGCATGAGCTGGCTGTTTGGAACCTGGGTCTTATGCAGGGACACTTGGCTCAGCCTGGGAGGAGGGGACTGGACCTGCCTGGACTGAATCTACCAGGTTGAGCTGAATCCCCGGGGGAGTCTTTGCCCTGGAGGAGATGGGTATGGGGTGTGGGCTGGGGGGAAGGGAGGCGGGAGGGGGAGGATAGGGGGAATCCATGGCTGATATGTAAAATTAAATTAAATTATAAAATAAAAAAATAAAAAATAATTTATTATATTGTATAATTTATTGTGTGTGCAATACACATATGCATATGAAGGCATGCTATGACACACCTGTAGATCACTTGTCAGAGTTGCTTTTCTGATCTCACCATGTGGCTTCGGGGATTGAGTTCCAGTCCTGAGGCTCAAAGGCAAGTGGCTTTATTCACTGAGCCATCTCACCTCAACACATGCAGCCAGCATTTATGTGGGTTGCAGGGATCCTGCAGCCACTCCCCAGCCTCCACGCTTTTATGCTGTAGAACCTTCTGACAGTCTCCACTTTTTCTCTTTTCTGCAGGTTTTGAGGCAACAGATGAATTGTGAAAGAGAGCAGCTGAGGGTAGGTACAACCTGCTTGTATCAGACTTCATGCTTCCTATTTCTGTGTGATAAGCAAAAATGCCCTTGTCTCTTTCAAGACCTAGAGTCTAAATAACAGGCTTCATCTCAAGACTGGTAGAGCTGGCAATATTTATCCCAGCTAATTTCGTATTGATTGAGCTGGTAAATACAGTAGATCTTCTTTTGAAGTGCCATTATAGTATATATGGATTTTTTGATTTAGAATTGGCGATAAATACTTCTCTTGTGGAATTTGTTTGACATCATTGGACTTCTTTTATGTACAACATGAGGTCTAAGTGATCACAAAGGTCACGAGGACTCTTTGCTGCCTTCCTCATGTGAGTTCACAGCTGTTTGCTGAGTAACTAAAATACACTTTTGCTAAGGACTGGGGTTAGTGAGCAACACCTGTATCAGGCTATTTTTTTAAAGGAGAATTTGAATTATCCAGACACTTTGGATCTTGGTGTCATTTGTATTCAAGGGAGATGAAGCCAGAATATTAAACTTTGTAGTTTATTCTGTTACTTAACAGTGACTTTCCACATTCAAGTGTATCAGTTGCATGAAAGTTTTTCTTGGGAAAGGAGAGTTTTTCTCAGTGGTACCATTCTGTCTTCACTGTGTCTTAGTTGGACATCCTTATTTGCATGGGCTTTTGTGGAATTTATGAAATACCTGGATTTCTTGCCTCTGTGCTCCATTCGTTTTTGAAGCATGCTCATATTTTGGAACAGAGTTTAAAGTTAAAACTGACCACTCTTTGATATCACTGCTGGGGACCGGTCATTCTCACTGGACCATGTGACTTAACTTTGTGTTTTCAGATTTCTATGAAAACTAGTGGAATCTGTGGTGTTTCCAAACATAGCAGTGTTTGAGGTGGAGGCCTGGGGACTATGGTACTCCAAAGTGTTTGAGTAAATAATACAGTAAATGAATTCAATGCCTTTGTACACTGCTAGTTATATCTAAGGACATTTGCTGAGCTGTAAGACCCAGGTGACCAGGACTCCTAGCATTCTTTCTATCTTCTGATTGCATTTGTGGTCTGGTTTGTTAAATCTTATCAAACAAACAATGTATCTGCCTGTATGAAATGAGATGGTGACCAGAGCTTTCTTTTCTTGTTATGCTTATATGTTTTATATGATGTCCCACCCAGGCCTCTATTAATGTTTCATCTCAGTCCACATTTCTTCTAACATTAGTGCAATTCCTGCATGAGACAGGGACCAAGACATTTATTGTCTGAGGATGTAGTTCACTGGTAGATCATTGACCTGGCATGCATGAAGCCCTGCTTGACATAAACGTATGGTGTGGTAGCTCTCAGGAGGTAGAGGTGGGAAGATCAGAAATTCAAGGTCATCTTTGGCTACAAAGGGGTACAAGCAAGTTTGAGGCTACCATGGGCCCACTGAGACACTGTCTCAAATTTTTTTAATGACTTTTGTTCTAAGCTTTGCTGAACTCTCCTACTGCTTTCTCTTTGCAACCTGAATGAGTGGTTTATCCTAGTAAATAATGTATTGGAATTTCAGATTTTCCTCTCCTGTTTGGATGGGGAAGATGGCCAGAAGTAGGTCAGTGCTAGATAAAGAGCACTGGATGCTTATGTCTCCAGGAGGCTTTGACACAGTCCCCAGAATTCAGACTGCACTGAGCTCTCTATTGCAAATGAGAATATATACCCTTGGAGAATTAAGGGTATAGAAGACAAAGAAGGACTTGTCTGCAATTTGAGAGGTTGATGATTTGATGAGGGCATTGTCCATAGGGTGCAGTATAGAATCGAGGAGGGTGTTCTTTGTCAAATGGTAAAGCTAGGTACTCTATATGATGGATTATTTAGTTGTGACCCATGTGCAGCCCCAGGGACCCCCCTACACTCTCAGCCCACCTCTGCCATCACAAATAGCTGCTTTATTTGAAGTTATTGTTTGTACCCTGTTTCTAGAATTTTGAACTAATTTGTGTTTTAAGTCAATGAATAAATACCACTTTGCAATTAATAAAATGAACATTTATACCACTCAATTTTGGCACCAAAGAGAATACAATGATGTTTTCTTTTTCCATTTGACTCAGGTATCCATTTCCCACAGGGAACCTCCTCCAGGTTATAACACACTGTTAGATACCTCTTTGTCTCCCTTATGAGTATGAGGATGCATGCATGTGAAAGCCGGGAAACAACCTTGGCTTTATTCCTCAGATATCATATAGCTTGCTTTTTTTTTATCACTGGCTTGATGCTTCAGTAGGCCAGGATGGCTGGCCAGCAAGTCCCAGGGATGCTCCTGTCTCTGTCTCCCAAGGACTAGGATTAAAAATCTGTCACCATACCCTGCTTTTTGAATCTGGATTCTGGGTATCAAACTCAGGCCCTAATGCCTGCGAGTCTTATGAATTAGGCTACCTTCTTTTGTTTTATGTTTTAAGTCAGCATCTCAGCTGGTGACTCAGGTTGGTCCAAACCCCCTGTGAACCTAAGGCAGGCCTTGAACATTTGGCTGTCCTACTGCCTCTTCATCAGTGGTGCTGGAACTTACAGGCATGGGTCACCACACGCTGCTCTCAATTTTGACAGCTCAGTCTTCTGTGTGGTTATTTTCCCCTGTCTTGTCCATTTACACTATCAGCCCTTCTAACTCTCTCTGTTCTGGCTGGTGAAATTCAGCATAGACCGGCTGTGTCCCATCTCTTCTTTCCTCCTTCCTCTACCCCTCCTTCCTCTTCCCCCTTCCTCCTTTTCATTCTTCCTCTTCTCCTTCCAATTCCTCCTCTTCCTGTTCTGCTTCTTCCTCTTCTTGTTCCTTTTCCTCTTCTTCCTCTCCCCCATTTCTCTTCTTCCCTATTTTTCTCCTCCCTCCTTTTTCCCTATTCCTCTCCTCCCTATTTTTCTTTTCCCTCTTCCTCCTTCCCCTTCTCCATCCTCCTCCTCTTCTTTCTCTTCTCTGTCTCCTTTTCCTCCTCCTCTCCTTCCCCCACTTTCCTTCCTTTTTCGTGGTCATGAAAATCAGACTACTCTCTACTTTTTTATAAACATTGCACCATCTAGGCCTCTGAATCAGTTCCGCTATGATCCTCTCATATAATATAAGAAAACCCACCAGCCTCTACCCTTGTGTTGAGGGGTTGGATATTATAGGGGAATGGAGACATTGGCTACCGAGTACAGTGAGACTTACCTTCTCAACATGCAGACAAGAGCTGAGCAAAGGATTCTGGGAAGTATGTGCCACACTAGACTTGTGGCATTATACTTTTCAGCCTGTGAGATGCTCATCCTGTGGGATAACATTTTCAGAGAGCCAAACACCACATCTTTCAGAAAGAGTGAAACATTTAGAGAAAAAGTTATTGTTTTTTCAATTCTCTCTCAATCCTTTTTACGTCAATGAGGAAGTCATAGTTTAAACTAAAAGAGATTCAACAAGGCTGTAACACTTTTTAAGCTTTCTTTATAACAGAGAGGGAGTGTGCCTCAGGCTTTAAGCCTGCAGCAGCCTGAGCATCTATGCCAACTTCAAAAGCATTGTTTGCAAAATATAGCAGTCAAGAATTAGGGGCCTAGAGCTAGGCCCACTGAAATAATGTCTGAACTTAGCAAGGTTTGTGCAGTTGTGCATTTGTGCATAGTTTTAAACTCCTCTGTACTTTCAGTTCCTTATATGGTCTATTGGACACAATAATTGTACCTATTTTATGAGGTCTGCCTGTGCATGTGTGTATATGCATACATGCACAGGTGTACACATGTGTTAGTTACTTTTCTATATGACCGAGTACTTGGCAGGAAGCAATTTAAGGAAGAATTTATTTTGACTGGTGGTTCGGGAGATGTAGTCCATCCTGTCAGGCAAAGCATGGGGGTGAGCTTGTTCTGTGCCATGCTGTTACACTTAGGTGTATCAAAAAGCAGAGCTCTCCAGCACGGAGTGGAGCTGCCCCCTGATAGCTCTCGAGGCTCACCTCCATCAGTCCACATCCTGGATCCAGGCTCAATTTATTAAAGGTTCTGTTTCCTTTGAGAACAGCATCAGCAGCTGAGGACCAAGGATTTTGGTCCCTGAGCCTGTGGGAGACATTTCCCAGCCTCTGTGTGCTCAAAGGTTAAACAACGCATGTGATGGGGTGTTTAGTAAAAGTATTACATAGGAAACATTTTTAATTGTTGTTAAATTTCAGTAGTTCTGTGTTTTCTTCTTCCATCAACATTATTTGCAGTTACTGATACTGGTTTTCTGTTTGCAGTGGCAATGCCAGATTTCCTTGGCAAATGCATCCATTTAGGTTAAAAATGAGTTGCTTTCAAGGTAAATATGAGCTACACAATGTTACTGATTGCCCAGAGTTATGACAAAACTGGTGGTAGTTGAATGCAAATGGCTGAAGTTTTCAAAACACGGAAATCAGGGTTCCAGCCTTCTTGAAAGATGTCGTATAGCCTATCTACATTATCAATATTTAATTTGCCAGTTCGAAGCAAGTTTCTCAGTTCTGCAAGATACAAGAGTGATGTGGCTTGCAGAAATGCAAATTGCTAATGATCTTCTTGGCTTAAACCCATTGCCTTCATCCAGGCATCAGAGAATGAATCTTCTAGACTGCCTGGAATTGAGCTATCAGAATGAGTCTCTCACCTCACCCTCCCTCTTTCAACATCCATGCATTCCTCAGTTATTCTTAGGGGAGCAGAGAAGGAACTATAAACCCCCATGACTCCTTCCAGATTTATATTTTCTTGACTGTAGTTTCTGAGTAGCTCATTGTGGGAAAGCCTGCCTCCATCCAGTTATTTATTCAGGAAATATTTTTGAGTGTGAACCAGATGCCAGTCACTGTCTGCATAGTGGAGATGTAATGCCGTAATAAAACCAATACATTTCTCATACTCTGATACCTTGCAGGCTAGCGGGAAAAGACACACATTTGTCAAATAACTCCCTCCAAAGTCCCTGTTAAACTGGCAAATATCACATAAGTCCATGCTACACAGAGAGGCACAGATGGGAGACTCTTATCTTACTGGCCTCCACTTATGAAACTTAGTGGATGAATGGGTAAGATACTGCCCTGTACCTTTAGAAATCATGTTGGTGGGGCCACACCATCCCAGGCTGTGGCTGCTGTGCATGCCTCTACCTTTCTTTTCACCCTCTGTGGTGTCTGCTTGCCAACAGTCGGTTGTATGTGTTCCCAGAGCTGCCTCTGCCAGCTGCGCTTGTTATTGTAATTACATTATTTAGTGCAATATTATGTAAACTGATGAAAAATGAGTGCAGTAAGAAAAAGAGCTGTTTCTATGAAAACGAAGTTAAACGCTTTGGAAACACTCTATGAAAGCAAGCCTCAAAAATTAGTTCAATTAGCTATGGGCCAGAGGATGGGAGAGTATTAGTGGGGGAGTGGGGTGGGAGGCAGGAGTCTGGAGATGGTCTGCAGCCAGAATGTCTCTGAGACATTCTGTGTCTTCTTGTTCTGATTCTACTTTAAGCAAAGGCAGACGTGATGCAGTGGCCTGAGGAAATAACTCCACAGTAAAGCACTGGACTTGCAAGTGTGAAGCTCTGAGCTGGATCTCATTAGGAGAAACAGCCAGGAGTAAGGGTTAGACACTTGTGATTCTGGTGCTAGAGGAGGATCCTTGGAGTTTAGTGACCAGATAGTGTAGCCCAGTTGCTGAACTCCAAGCTCATGAGATAGTCTGTGTCAAAGGAAGTAGACGACATTACTGAGAATGACTCCTGATGTTGTCTTTGGGCCTTCACATGGATGTATTCAGGCATATATGCATGTATACACACATTCATGTGTGCACATACTCACACATGTGTTCCTGTTCATATACAAACACACTCATACACACACATATAAAAGAAGAGGTGATGCAAAGTTTAGGGTCACACAGAGAGGGGGTGGCACATTTTTGAAAAGCCAGAGTGTGGTTATAGTAGCCTCTTACAAGACATAAGGTCAGTGTGGTGTCTATAACAGCAATGTCATTGAATAGGAAAGCAGCCATATACAAGGAGAGTGGTTGAGGCTGTGTTTCAATAAAACTTTATTTATAAAAACAAACCATGAGCCATAGTTGGCTGACCCCTGTGGAGAAAGAAATGTTAGTGAGGTTTATAGATGAAGGCTATTAAGGGTTTTCCATCTACAGAGTATTCCTGCAAAGAAAATGCCTTAGGTTTATATGTAAATCCACAAATTGAATGTGAATTACTAAGTTTATATTTTTTAAAAATGTTTATAAAAGTTGCTTCATAATGTAGTCCCTTTCTATCTTCTCCCATTCCCATATAGGAAGCTGAGACAAGAGCTTGAAACAGAAAAATGTACTTGCTTTTATATTGCAGCCCCAATAATTCAATACTTCATCAATCTCTAAGAGAAGGGCAAATTGATCCCAGATGACTTTGAATCTTCCAACCAGCAGTTTGTGAGACTCCATAAGAAGTATCACATTTGCCACATATATGTGCTTTTGCCTAGAATCATCAGTGTTCATTGACATAAATTATTGTATTCATCATATATGCATGCATTTAATTTATTTGTTATTGTCTTTGTGTAATGTGTATATGTGAGCTTGGGACACACAGACACCAAAGCATGTGTGTGGAGTTTAGAGGGCAGCTTTGGGGAGTCAGTTCTCTGCTTCTACCATGGGTTCTGAGGATCAATCTTGGGACATCAGGCTTGAGTAGGATGAGTTTTAATCCACTGAGACATCTTGTCTACCCAGATGTGCATTGGAATTGCTTTCTTCTTCTGACCCCTATTCTCCACATTAACATCCAAAGTATTGGCAGAAGCCAGACTTCAGTGACTAGCTGGGACAGGAGCAGAAATCAGGGGTAGTAGGGGATTTGCAGCAAGGACATTGAGGACACAGACCTGAAATCTGTGTTGTCAGCCTCCCTAATTCTATACAGACACCAAATGTACATTCCCCTGTGTGTGTGTTCCTACACACACATACACTCAGCCCACATACATACACATACATGCGCATGTGTGTACACACACACACACACACACACACACACACACTAATACACTCTTGGCAGATATCTGCTTGCTTCAGTATTATCCACCTAATGGCTCCATCTTTGTACTTCTCTCCAAGCAGCGGGGGCTTGTCCCTATATACGGAGCTCTTTCCTTCTAGAAACCACGTACATTCCATGCAGCTGCAGCAGGCCATCTGCAAAGGCAGCTTCCCTACTGAGGCTAGGTATCCATAAACATGTAAAAATGTCTAAAAAATTATTTACTCACAAAACCTTGCCCTCTGCACCCCTCTTTCACACCTCCTGTGCTCCCCGACTTTGGCTAGAGCATTAACTGAGTAGCACAAAAGAATGGATCAAGAAATCCAGGAATTAGTGACGGATTCTGATTTCCTCGTTTTCATTGTGAACCTTGAATAAACAAATGCACTGGCAGCCACCTTCCTTCATCTGTGGTGGCCAATCCTGTGACTGACATATGCTCATTAGTCTCTGCTTCTTTGAGCCTTGGTGACCATTTCAACACTGATAGTCTAGGAAACTGCAAAGTAATGCCTCTCTTCTTATCCGTTGCACTTGGCTCAGCCCATTCTCCCAGTTGTCATACACTTTCCGAGGGAAAATCTGTCCTGTTTCTTATTTTATTATTAAATCTGTATCAAAAGGCTCCCAGCAAAACTGCTAACAATGCTGACATTTCCCTTTGTCATGGATCTCTTCATTTCGTTAACTGATGCCTCCATGAGAACTTGTCTTCCTGTTCTGTTCCTCAGAGGTCTGAATACCATTCCCTTGGGGAATAAAAAGATCCTTGCTAGGACAGCAATAGCTGTCCCTCCTTGGAGGAGAGGAAATGAGCCACTGGGTTTCAGTAGAATTGATGTCAGCAGGCATAGCAATAGTAGCAGCCTGGGACTCCACTTTGCTTGGGTTGAGGCATGCACCCCATCTTCTAATAGTACACTTGGTAACCGTCTAGGACCTTTACCTGCATAGAGCTGCACACATGCTCCACTTCAAACAAAGAAATAAATTACTTATTCTTAGCTATTTGGTGACTCCCCTTTATAGAAAATTGCCATTCAATCATGTCCTAGAGCATGTCTGAGGAAAGAAGGCAAGGGACAAATCCAGCCTGAACCAGTTTGGGATACATATATAGTAAGGCAAGCTTTGTCATCTAGTTAACTTGGAGGGAAGAAACATATATTTACCATCTTATGCCTATGTCTAATTGGATGTGCGTATGATTAAAACCAGATGCATCATGGGAAAGTACATGCACAGTGGAGAAAGGGTTATGTATTCCAAGTCTGTCCATCAAAACTAAGACTTACCCATACTAAGCCCCTTAGCAACCAACTCTTCCTTCTCTTGGGCCCCATAAAGAGAAATCCTAAACAGAAAGTAAGCATGGATCCTTATTTAAGTTACCCAGTGCGCTCATGAAGGTGTGTGATCTGTTCTATCATCTGGCTCCTGAATAAATTCTCCTTACTTTTGCGAGCTGTGTGTACTTCTTGAAGCCCCAGAGAACCAGGAAGCAGAATGATCATGTTAGTAACACAACATAATTTTTTTCCGACACTGTGACCCTAAGAAATATTGGGACAGCAGAGCTCTTTATATTTCTTTCTGGCCTGGGATCACCCTTATTTAGGCTGTGTTTGTGTGTATATGAGTGATGTACATCAAGCACAACAGGTAGATTAATGGTTTCTTTTTTTGATTGCTGTGATGAAAAGCAACTTAGAGGAGAGCTTATGTTATCTCACAAACTCATGGAAGTCAAGACAGCATGGACCTAAACAGCTTGTCACACTAAGAGCAGAAACAAATCAATAAATCTGTTCTCATACTCTCATAGAGTCAAGGGCCCAAACCCAGGAACTAGGTCCCACAAATGGACTGGGTCTTCCCACTACAATGAACATAATCAAGGTAATACCCATAATACACGCCCACTGGCTAACCTAATCTAGAATCTCCCTCACTGAAACGTGCTTTCCAGATGATTCTAGACTATAGAATGTTAGATAATTAAACTCTTCTACCCTGAGGTAGCTAGCACCATATTGTCCCCTTAAGGTCACTTCAACTTCCCATTATGTGCAGTCTTGGAGGGAAGATAAATTAAGGGTCCATCTTTAGCTGATGGATGGAGATATGACCAAGGTTGACCAATTGGACTCTTATTCCTGAGCCATTGGATATTGAGTGTAGTGATGTAAAACAGGAAAAAAACATTGGGGTTGAAAATAAGGAGTGGATTCATTTATATGGTGATACCCTTGTACAACTAAGCGAAGAGGGATTCCCTGGGCTACATCCTAGATCCTCCCTGATTCCTCTCTTTATGTCTTTAAGCCTGGTTATCCATCCATCTATCCCTTGAGCTACCTCACATCCTTTGAGTGATCTCTTTTTCTGCTGAAGTTAGTCAGAACCCGCTCCTTTTTTCCTGTGATCAAAGAATCCCTACTGATACACTGGGGAGACATGCAAAGTTGGAGAATTGCAGAGCCGAGAGTTTGGGGAAAGGTTTGCTAAAAGCTGGCTCTTCATCACATCCTGCAATGCTTCCCTGATGCCTCTGAGCATTGCCAGTGCTTTGTGGTGCTGGCAGCAGGGAGGGCGGAGCTATCATTGATGCTAGGCATAGGGCGGGGAGATCTGTCTATACTGACCCACTTCCATGGCAAGGAGCTGGCAGCTCACAGCCTATATAGTGATTTGTCAACACTTAACCAACTCTACAGTGAGTGTTCATGAATCCTGAAGGCTGGGGAGCCAGGCTTGATTTCTGTGTCTTTGGAGAATTGTCGTTCTCTTGTACAAGTCCAGTAATGTACCCAGGTACTGTGAATACCCAATTCTTTACAAATAGTGGATGGAATATATGAGATCATCATATGCCACTCCGAGAAGTTAGTATTTCTTAAATGACCACCATCGAATACCACCTAGAATGTTTGTAAAAAGCACCATTTGCTCTGAACCTAACTCTGACTCTGGGGACTAAATAGGAATGGACCAAGAGAACATCGATTCCTAACCTGCTTCTGAGGTGGCATATTGAGCATGAGAATTGAGAATATTGATTTTAAAACTTAGCAGGTGAAATATTTTGATGTTTTAGCATCACTCTAGATATTGGATTTTCATGCTGCTGTGGGCTGAGCTGTGTCTCTCTGGGTTAGTTACTCTTATGTCATTGTGACCTAAATACTTGACACACATGACTTAAAAAAGCAAGGGTTTGTTTTTTTGTTCATTTTCAAAGAGGGATTTAGCCCATGGTGAAGGAGAAGCATGTCACAGCAGCTTTGTTCCTTATTGCACAAATATCTACCGGAGATTCCTCACATGACAACGGACCAGTAAACAGAGATTGTGGTCTTAACCAGAAATAGGTGTAGCCTTCAAAGGCCCATTCCTAGTGACCCACTTTTACAGCCAGGTCCCACCTCTTAACACTTCCACAGCCTTCAAAATAGCACAACCAACTAAGCACTGAATGTCTGAAACATGTGGTTGTCAGAGTATTTCAGTTTTAGCAACAGCACTGCCTGAAAGTCATATGGCAAAGTCCAAACCCCAAATATTCCAGAATAGTATGGTATTTGGAGACAAGAGTCTAAAGAGATGACTAAGATAAAATGGGTCACATGGGTTTGACCCAGCCCAATATGACTGGTGTCTTTATAGGAGAAGATGACTAGGGAGCAGATACATGCAAACACACACACACACACACACACACACACACACACACACACACACACACACAGAGAGAGACAGAGACAGAGACAGAGAGACAGAGAGAGAGAGAAATGGAGACAGAGTCAGAAAGAGACACACATACAGAGAGAGAGAGAAACACATAGAGAGAAATAGAGAGAAACAGAGAAATAGAGAGACAGAAGAGGGATGACCATGATGTAAGGACATAGGCAGAGAATCCTGGGAAAACTGTCCTTATATCTCCATTCAACCTTCTTATCTCCAGAACTATGAGGAAATAATTTCTTCTGTCCATATCCCAGTGGTCTTGGGTATTTCCTTATGATAACACTAGAAAATCCATGTTTGGTATACTGAAGGTATTAAACTGAAAATGAAAATAAATAAGACCAAATAAACAAACCCCAAGAGCTTTATAGTCTGTTATTCTACTTTATTGCTCTACTGCCAAGAATTTAAAAATAACTATGGGTAATAGTTTGTGTGTCTTTTCATTTGTCTTAATCTTTAAAAAAAAAGAAAAAAGAAAAAGATATGCACTCTTGAAGGCAGAAGTGATTATGTTGGCTCCTGGCATTTAAATCCAAAATCTAGCAAGTCCCATGGACTTAGTGGATCTTGATTGGCTGATGGAGGGCAGAAGATGAAGGGGATATCTATGCAAGTGATAGGCTTGTGCTCACTCTATCACTTGGAGGCCCATTTTACACAGAGACTCATTTGTAACCACTTCTAAATGAGAAAGCCAGTGGTATTTGGAAGTCCGTGTCCTAGTGGTTCATATTCAAGTGCTTGTTTCCAATGTGAGGATTTTGCACCTATCCAACTGTCTTATACAAGAGGTAGATTTTGATCAGAGGTCCTCTAAAACATAATCTGAGGAGTCCAGGTCATTTTTCTTTCATCACATGCCCATGATGCCTTGAGCTCTGCTTTTGGCCTGATGAGACCCACGGGCTTCTTCCTTTCAGCATCATCATTTCTGAACAGCTTTCTGCTTCCTGTCCATCATACAGCTTGAGATATGCACACATTCCCTGGACCTACTTCTGGGTAGAGTTATTGTAGATCTAAGACCTGGCCCTTCTTGTAAGTCTTTGTTGATCAACAAACAGGGGCTTAGGTGATAAATCTATTGAAAAATGCTCACTTTGTAAGTAATAGGACCCATTTCATCTCCCAGAACCCAATTTTAAGAAAACCATGTGTGGTGGTACTCACTTATAAGCCCAGTTATATTGAAGTAGGGGCAGGCAGGTCTTTGGAACTCACCAGCAAGTCAGTCTAAGCTACTTGGCAAGCTCTAGACTAGAGAGAGACCTTGTCACAAAAAATGCTGATAGCAACAGAGAGATGACAACAATTGGTCTCTGTGCATGGCAATTACCCTCACATGTACACTACACCAGCACACACATATACATCTACACACACACACACACACACACACACAATACATACACAACTTCACAAAAAATTGACGAATAAAAATTTTACACATTCACATGTGTGTTTTGGTGTCTATATATATATATATATATATATATATATATATATATATATATGTATATCATGAAATGTTTTACTCGAGCTCATTGGCATACACAGTGTCTTACATGATTGCTATCCTTTTTGGTGGTAACATTGAAGATCTACTCTCTTTTAGGGCAGCAAAGCCTGGTTTTCAGCACTAATCAGCCCTCTGTGTAACTGGAATGTTGTGTCATCATACAGCATCTTCTCCAGTTGCCCGGTCAGCTCCATCCTCCTCTCTGCTTCTGTAAATCTGACTTCTTTAGATCCCACCTAGGGGTGGGTCCAGGGCAGGCAGGTTCTCCGAAGTATGGAGGAAGGGAAGCAGACAGGTGCATAGAGATCACGCAATGCTTGTCTTTCTGTGCATGGTCCTGCCCTTTGTGTTTTCTCCTACAGTCGCCTGAGTGATGCTCTACACCCAGGGAATGATAAACAAATACCCTTATACAATTAAAGTAGTTCAGTTCACTCATGGGAGGAAGAGACAAGGACATTCCTAAAATATCTCTGAGCTCTTGAAACACTTGGCCTGAGAACACTAAAACCTGTGGTCTCTGGGTACATGCACCAGATTAAACATTTTACACATTACTAAGAAGGTTTTCTTTATTCTGAACTTACACGGGAGTAAAATGAGTGATGTATTAGTTACAAGAATCCTACCTCGTTGTATAGTTTGGGTTTGAAGCCAAGTCTGCTTGTTCATTTTAGACCTTGTTTTCAGTTATGCGGCATGGCTCAGCAACCCCTGGAATACCTGAGTAGGAGGTTGGTATGGACCCTCATGGGGGAAAGGATTGGAGCTAGTCAGGGCTGCTGTGCAGTGAAGGAAGCAGTTAGGTGCTTACACTTTGCATCTGAGGTTAGTCCTAGAACTGAGGCCAGGTCTTCGCAGAGCCCAACTGTCTTCAAGCTATGACAGCTAGACTTATCTGCCCTGCTTAATTAGCTAGTTACGAAAGCTATGAAAGTGTGCTGATGAGTTTCTGTAGTTTCGGGTGCTCGGGTTAATTTCTTTGACAGTCATCTCCTGGATCCTGTCTTACAAAGAGGAGGGTTTTTGTTTGTTTGTTTGTTTAAAATGCAGAGATTTTTCTAGAATGCCAGCTGAGGTCTTACAGGTCTATGGGTTCTATTTTAAGATCTGTCTACATCAAGACCACTCCACTGAATGGGCAAGTAGCTGAAATAGTTTTTCTTTGTATACTAGGCTTTTTATATAGAAAAGGAATTACAAAGTAAAAATTTGGCACAAGGATTGGGGTAGGGCTGTATGAAATCTAGCTTCTGAGCCAGTGAGGCAAAAAAGCTTTGCACTTCCAGCTAGTTACTTAGTTTGATTCCAGATCATCTGTGTGTCTGTCTGTCTAGATATCTATCAGAACCACACAGTAAATTGTATCTAGAAAGTGGACAGTTCACAATTGCAAAGTGATATGGCAGTGCCTCTTCCTGCCTCCAGTAAATAATGAGAAACCGTGCCCACAGGAAAAGTCTGTTACGAGTTAGCAAGAGAGACTGGGGCATCAGAGAGGAGCAGCTGTCCCAGGCATGGCAAGGGTGGATGCAGAGGCCTCCTTTGTTAACCCTTCCCTTTCCTTGCCTGTGGCAGGCCCTACCAGCTGTCATCTTGAAAGGGTAAAGTGGTGCTAGACCTGTTGGCAGACCTGTTGGCATATAACTATATTCCCATCTATTTGACCCACTGAGGCAGGGTGATCATAAGTTCAAAGACAGCTTGGGAAACTTAGCAAAACTATGTCTCAAAATAGAAAGTGAAGCGTGCTAAGGATGTAATCAGGGCATTGTCCTACAGAGTTCTGTAATCACGACACAGCTTTTGATGGGATGGTGTCCCACTCATATACAAGGAAAACAGCTATATAGGATGCATTTATATTTGCTCTGGCATCATTTCTCATTTACAGGCTTCTTTTAAGAACATGGAAGCTCTCTTGGATAGAAAACCCGAAGACATGATTTCTAAAACCCTGTCTGCCTCAGATACAGCTCATGCAAGCATAGATAAATGCACACTCAAGAGTTCTCTGCCGATAACAACATAGAGATTTAAATTTTCTGGCAATCCTTATACTGCTATTTTCAGTGGCTTTGCAACCTTAATCATGATTGCATGTATGTTTTGACAACTTTACACCAAAGGCATGTTTTTTTTTATAGATGTCTGAATTAAATAGCCAGCTCTTTTCAAGTTAGCTGAGTTAACATTTAAGTGGTTCTGATTAACCTGGCTGTGTTCATTTGCTCCTAAATATTCTACTGCCGAGCCATCTCCCTTTGCATAAACTGATTTGGGAGTGTAGCCCTAGGAAATATAATTTTCTAAATAGCTAAGAGCACCGTGCCCAGTGTGCTCCCTTGAAACTGAATGTGTAAGATTCAGCCTCCCTGCCTTGCTCAGCTCTCAGGTGGTGCAGAGTGGAAATTGGAACCAGACTATCACACTCTGCACTGATGGACAAAAGCAGAGCTGATGAAGCAGGGGTTGTATGGCATGGGGGAGGTGGGGGTGATGGCTATGGAGAAATGTGCCAGGCTCAGTTTAGAATTTGGAAAGTTTTGAGTACAGAGCATTTTGTCCACAGCAGCATGTTGTCATGCTGCCCTCTGGCCACATCTAGCAATAAGAGAAATGACTCCTAATAAACAGTGTAAGCCTTTGTGAGCACATCTTCCTGAAAACATGGGGAACAAGGGTCCCATCTGTTGAAGATGGACATTCTGGGCATGTCACATGCCGGCCATCTATGCTGCTGTTCTGTTTTGAGACACATTGAGATTTTGGAATTATACAATCATTGGGTTACTCTAAAAGATTTCGACGAATATCCAATATAAGCATGCTTCCTAGTTTCATTTCTGTTGTTGTACGTAGTCTTGCAAAAAATCAGCTCAGGGAAAAAAGGGTTTATTTGGCTTACAGTTCCATGTGGCAGTCCCTCACTAAGGGTAAGTCAAGGCAAGAACTCAAACACATAGTCATATCATGTCCACAGTCAAAAGCATAGAGAAACAAATAGATCCTTGTTTGGTAGCTTGTCTGCTCTCAGTGAAATGTCTTTGCTTTTATATGGTTCAAGGCTCAGCCTATGGGATGGTGCTGCCCACAGTGGAAGGGATCAATTAACAACCAAGACAATAAATACCCCACACATACATCCACAGGCCGATTTGATCCAGACCCTTGAGGCTCTAGTCTCAGTGGTTCCCCTTTGTGCCAATTCAGCAACTAAAGCTAACCAGCACAGCATGGTTGAGAACATGGACCCTATCTTGCCTCCAAGAATTTTGTAGTCTGCTAGAGAGTGTCAAACATTGTAATGGTCCTACAGGATACAATAAGTATGCATGTTAAATGTGAAATGAACCCTTATGAGACCTTAAAGGAAGAGATAGTTACTCTCCTTAGCAACAGTGACTAGGGCTGTTTATTGTTCCCTAGCTTTCACGTGTTACCCTAGTTTCCAGTCCTTTTGTCTAAAAGGCTATAGATTATTTATATATAACTGAAAAATCTTAGTTACACTCTACCACGCCCTCACTCACCTCTCCCTTGCATATAGAAACATTAATTTGGGTTTCCTCCTTGGTCTCTCTCTCTGTGATGGACTCTAAATAAGGTGATGGAACTGGACAGGAAGGCATCCTCAACCTCTCCACCTCCTTATCGTCTCTCCTCTCCTGAATAGTCAACCTTCTGGCTTCTCTCATGTCTATGGATTCCTTCCCAAGTTTACCCTCAGGCATGCAGTTGAGATCGACATGACTGCTCAGCTTTCCTCCAGCAGCTCCAACACCACATTATCTCTTTTAAAGTCTTATTTTCCATTAGCAAAACCATATCTGGAGTTGCCTGGGAGTGCTCCTGTTACAGCTGGTATAATTGTTAGTAACAGCCCTTCTGTCCCTCTCAGCCAAGTCACCTTGCTTTGGAGAGTGAATCATGATTGCCCCACTTCTGTCCTCTCTTTTGCACCAGAATGACCTTTCCAAAACTTAATTAGCGCTACTCTCAGTCTTCATGGGTCAGCATGCTTATCACCTTTGTCACACTTACCCACATTCTGTAATTATCCAGTTTATCTGCCTGTTTGCTGGTCCATGGTCTCTGCCTCCTACATTCCCAGTCCTGTTAGATTTCATTTCTCCAGGCCTGGGATGTGCTTGTCTTAGTCATCCTTCGTCTCCCTGGTGTCCATGCCTTATTAGGAACTGAGTGAATATTGGTGAATATGACTTTTAATAGTTAACACAGTATATTAGTTACTTTTCTGTTGCTATGTTAAAATGTCATGTTCAAAGGCAACTTAAGGAAGAGAGAGAATATTTTGGCTTAAGATTCCAGAGGGATAAGAACCCATCATTGTAGGGCACAGTAATAACAGCAAGCAGCTGAGAGATCACTTTCATTTTTCCCTAAGACAGGGTTTCTCTATGTAGTCCTGGCTGTTCTGCAACTAGCTCCATTGACCAGGCTGGCCTTGAACTTGGAGATCCACCTGTCTCTGCCTTCCAAGTTCTGGGATTAAAGGTGTGTGCCACCATCACCTGGAGAAATCATATCTTTAACTCCAAACAGGAAACAGATAAGGAACTGGAACCGGGGCAAGGCTCTAAACTCTCACAGCTCCTGGCTGGAGAGATGGCTCAAAGGTTAAGAGCTGCTCTTTCAGAGAGAACAGGTTCTACTCCCAGCACCCACAAGGCAGCTAACACCTCTCTGTAACTTCAGTCCTGAGGGATCAGACACCCTCTTCTGGTCTCTGTGGGCACTGTACCACGGAGTGCCCATGCATAGAATACAGGCACAGCAGAAATTGTATACCAAATAAAGGCTAAAAGAGCTCTCAGAGCTCACTCTTTGAGATGTACTTCCTCCAGCAAGGCTGCACCTTCCACATAACCTCTACCAACAATGTCACCACTGGGGCCCAAGTCTCCAAATGCTGGAGCATATGTAGATGATTCTTTTTTGAAACTACCACATCCTATTCCCTGATATAGAAAGTACAGAAGAAGACTTTGTCAACCTGTCCCACCAGCCACATCTGCCCTGTATCCTTAATTTGTATAATTCGTGAATAGGAATTTTTAATTTGTGTTTACAGGGTAGAAAATCAGGAATGTGCGACTGAGTCCTTATGTCCTATATAAAACTCAATGTTCTAATTGCCTGACCCTTCAGTAACTACGCCAAATCCCTGCTCTTCATAAGGGTCATGTGGTAGGGCTATAACACTGTGGTCACATCCCAACTAGACTGTCTCCAAGAGAGCAGGAGAGAAGGCTAAGGCTGACAGAATTAAAGAAGTGGATAGGAGTTTTAAGTCTTTGCAGAACAAAACTCAGCTACCATTTGGTGGAAGACAACATAATTCAAGCCCTCTACAACCTGCTCAATCTGTCAAACATGCTATAGATGCAATGCCCAGCATCACATTCCTGGATTTCATGTATCTGCCCATTTTGATAGCAAGCATCAGGCACACAGCACAATGAACAGAAATATTTGACTGGTAGTATATAACAAGAAGTTGGTCAACTAGAGTCTTGAGACAAGCAACTCATGTCTTGAACCATTCCAGCCAGTTTCACTGGAAGGTAAGTACGGCCATTTGTTTCCTCATAGGAAGCATCTAGTTCTGTGTTGCAAGGAAAGAGCCAATCCATTTCAGGAGATGCCATATGACTGGCAATACCAAAAAAAAAAAAAAAAAAAATTAGTCCCTCCCTGTTTAAGAAGATATTTTTGGTTACTTATTAGGAAAACAGGATTATGGGATAACTCACAGGTTAGAATTAAAATATGTGAGGATTAAACATGGCACAGCCCAGGCAGACATCAACCTGCAGCAATTGCTTTTACCTACACAAGCCCGACACAAAGTCAAGCCAATCAAAAGTCTAGCCTAGGTGGAGGAGGAACAGCCAAAGTCCACCCTTGTCAGAGGAGCTGTCATTGGCAGTTGATGGTTAAGAAGGGAGAGTCACTCTCCTTTGGGGACTTAGCTGTTGGTAGGTTACTCATTCCTCAGTATGTGACTACACATTCATGTGCATATGGGCATTATTTATTGCACTTATGGTTTATTAATAACACTTTTTAAAACACATGGAACTGGGAGGGAGGCATAGTAGGGGATTAGGAGGGAAGTGGTAGTGGATGGACATATCAACATATTCTATAAATGCAGGAAACTCTAAAAGAATGGAAAATGTTATTTTAAAAATGCCTCAACTCCAATTCAGACAAAAGAATTAAAATACATAGGGGATTTAAAGTAATTATTGCAAATATCGAAGGCCTTGTAGAGAAAGACCAACATGAGTTCACAGAGGAGAAACTCAAAAAAACACAGGGAAACCTATAAACCAGAGCTAAACCAAGATGCTGGAACTGAAATTACAACATGTGACAAGCAGAAGTGGAATATTGAATGAAGAAATCCATAAGTGTGAAGACAGAACAGAGCAGCTAAACTGAGAAGAACAGGGAAGAATGCATACTGATATTCACACAATGGACATTTTTGCAAATTAAAAAATGTGGCCCCTAATAATACATAATCATTGCAGCAAAAATTAATTGGAATTCCAAATGAAAAGGAGAGGGGAAAATGAGACAGACAAAAAAATGTTAAAGAAATAAAATGTAAGAGTTTCTCAATTTAATGAAAATAACAACCCACCCACCAGATAATATAGCAAAATAGGCAATACACAATTTAAAAAAACCTGTTTAGAAACACTGTAAAGGACTGCTCGGGGACTAGGGATGTAACTCAATTGACAGAGTACTTGCCTAACATGCACCAAGCCCTAGGTTTGGTCTCAGCACTGGATATAAACACAGTGTATAATAGAGTACACCTGAAATCCCAGCATAGAGAGGAGGACGAGGAGATCAAGATCATCTTCTGCTCCATAGCAGGTTCAAGGCCAGCCTGGCATTCAAAAAGCTCTGCCTCAAACACAAAATAATACAATAAGATACACTTAGAACCACCAATAAGAAAACTACAGTGTGAATCTCCTTTGAAAAACATTTGCAATCTATTCTACAGCTTTGCATTGCACGTGAATGACTGAGTCCCATGAAGCTTGTCCTGGTAGACATTGGAAGGCTGAGAAAGGGAGAAAGACCTGGAAGTGTTGCTTATCCTATTGTTAAAGCAGGGTGGGGTATGAGAGGGAGGAGGGTCGAGGGAGAGGGTACCTGTTAGTGAATACACTTGAATACAAAAGAGAGCCTGGAGGCAGAGCAAAGAGAGTCACCAAGTGTACAGAGAACACACAGGGACAGTCAGGGCTTGGTTCTGTGGAACCAAAGCTATGAACTAGTCTCACTGCAGATCAGTGAGTTGTGTTCTCTTTACTTCAGGCACAGGAGTAGACTGCAGGGATCATGTGTGTTTGAGGAATACTGAGATGGGTCATACCCTGGGCCCAGTTGTAACCTAAGTCTTCTCTGGACACCATCGATGAAATTCCATTGCTCCACTGTAATCAAAGCCTTCAGATACAAGAAGTTTGTTTAATAAGCAGTTATCTATAAAGCGCTGGCAGGTTACCACAATGAAATCAAGGAGATATTTTAGAAATGGGGACAAATGGAGTACCTGTATCATCGAGGGTCAATGCATTTTTGCATAGTTGGTTGAAAAGTGTAATACATGAATTACCAATATTTAAAAACATGGAGATTCCTCCCCTCAATATCTATAATTTGAGATTATTTTAAAGAGATTTTGTCTTAAAATTTTGACAGTGTTTCATGTATCCCTTCCCAGGTGTCTGGATTTTTTTTTTTTAATGATGGAAACGAAATAAACCTAACACTGAAGTTTGGGGGTAGGAGAGTGTGAAAACAAAAACAAAAAAGCACTGTTCTTGTCTGTCTTGCATTGCTCCTCAGACTGGATCTTAGCCACCCATCAGCCTTGCATTTCAGAGGTGGGTCTCTGAAGGCATCCTTGTTGACAAGAGTTTAGTCCAAGGGACTATCCACAGAGCACCTTGTGTTCCTGGGGTTATTGTGGCCATACACTTTCAAAAAGACTTGATCTTTGATTTCTTGGTGATTTTGTTCTTGCCCAGGGCAGCTGTTACTTTTTGGGAATAGCGATCAGTTCCGGCAATCAGCATGGAGGGCGAGCGTGGCTAGAGCATTAGAGTCAAGGGGAGCAAATGAGCTGCAGCATCCCTCTGCTTTCTTGGAGTGGGGACACAGGGGATGTCTTAGAGAATATTTCTACAGACTGACCTATAATTTTTCTGCCCAGAAGTCCCTCCAAGGTCTTGCAAAGCTTGAACTCTGAAAAGATTATTTCTCTGAGCAAGCTCTTTCCTGGCTATGTACCACCCATCACACTCCTGGGAGGGGAAGTCTTGGCATGTGGTGAATTGCTTCAAAGGGTATCTGTGATCCTCCCCATTGGACCACCCAGAGTAGATCATGTTCTACAGACTGCAGTGCATCTGACATGATGAATTTTCTTAAGAGAGTCAGAATGGGAATTCCAGCCTTCTGTAGGTGGCACAGACAGTGCATATATTAGCACTGAGAGCGTGCAGAGTCTCAGAGATGAACTAATCTGTGAATAACTGTGCCATTTGTAACAGCATAAACAGGGGCTTAATGGGGAGATGGTGCAGAGGAATGAGGTATTCGCAACCTGTCATCATATTAGTACAGTGATCAAATTTGTGACCAAGCTCCTGAGCAAACACTTGGTATCAAGTGTGTGCCTTCCTATTATAATTTGTGCTGTATTAAGGGCATTGTAGCATATTAGTGACTTGAAAATGTTTTTAAATAGTATCTCTCGGGTTGACAGAAATGGAATGTTCTGGAGTTGTACGACTATTAGTCATATTAAACTCAGCCTGTTAGCAGCTTTCCCTTGCACTGATACTTAAATGAGGTTTTAATATAAACAAAATGTACTTCTGAAATGTGCTTCCAGCTACAACCAATTTCTCCCAGTCCATTAGCTACTTTGCATTCCTTTTAAGAAACCCAAGCTTGAGCTTTTATTGAGGAGCCAAAGTATTTGCTCAACTCATTAAGTCAACTGTAGAGAAAGTAAACACAAGGGGTGGGGATGCTTCTAGAGTTAGGTTGGGACCCAGCAATCTTGGCATGAATACCATCATCCCTAGGAAAAGCACATATTTCTTCAAAGTTTGCCTGCCTCTACCTACCTATACTGCTAGAGCGATGGAGGAGGCTGGACAGTCTATTCTTCCTCCTTTACCTCTTTGGAACAGAAAAGACCAATGAGGCCCAGTATCTGGTACTCCCCACAAAGAGATTCATGGTACCCTTGAAGCTGATATAGGATTGACATTGAGAAAAGACATAATCCAGGCACAACTGGGATTGTCATGTGACATTAAGGTTTGCCCCAGCCACTCATATGGACCTAGTCATGGAAGAAGTTTGTGAACCTTGTAGATAGCCAGTGGGTTAGAAATAACCCCTGTGTCATCTGAGCTGGGTGGTGTAAAGCAAAGACATGAATCTCCCACACTAAAGAACTGAAGACTGAAATTAGGAACTCAGCAGGCTGTGCTCAGCCTGGCAGCTCCAGGTGAGGATCCCTCAGGCCACTTCTAGCTTCAGATGTTGGCCATAGTCTCTGGTTCTCCTTGGACTACCCAGACAGCACTCTTCCTGTGGTGTGTTCTAACTTGGTCTTTCCACAGCAAGTCTGTAGCTCAGTTTAAAGATCTCCTTTATTAAGAACATCAGTCATTAGGTCGCATCCTACTGACCCCATTTTAATTTGATTGCTTTTATAAAGACCCTGTTTCCAAATGAGGCCACATCAGGGGCACTGAGGGTTTGGGTTTAAGTATATTCTATGGACTCCGTACTTTCAGCCCTTACCTGAGCTCTCTCATATTTATTGTTGACTGCAGTAGACACCCTGCATTGTGTGAATGCATATCCCTACTTCCAAGGAGAATCATAGCATTTATTATTTCTGATGGGGACTGAGAGCATTTGCCAAAGAACTCAACCCTCTCAGAGTCATGCCACATAGCTTTAGTCTGTTTTGGGCCAAGGGAAGGAGGAAACAAAGGTGAATTGGATTTCTGAATCCTTTGCCTGTTTACTTAGTCATAGCAAAGGAATTTCTCTCTTAAGAAATGAGTAAAGAAAGAAAGATTTGTGAGCTAGAACAACAGCTAACAAATCGTTGTTATATCATGTGAGCTCCCAACATGTTTGCTAATGGCCTATAGTGGTGAGGTGCTAGAAATGAAGACATAAGTAGGTGGGTATTCTTGTCCTCAGTAACCAAATCCAGTGCCACAGAGCCATCCTTACCTCCAGGTCTACTTCAATATGGAAGATCAATTAACATTATTTTTTAATCTCTCTCTCTCTCTCTCTCTCTCTCTCTCTCTCTCTCTCTCTCTCTCTCTCTCTCTCTCTGTGTGTGTGTGTGTGTGTGTGTGTGTGTGTGTGTGTGTGATGTGAGCATATATGTATGTGTCACTGTGAGCATGTGCACCCCATGAAACTCATGTGGAGGTTTGATGACAACCTCAAGCAAACAAAGGTTCAATGATTCTCGTTTCCCACCTTGTTTGAGGCCAAGTATCTGTTTTGTTGCCTGCTGCTGTGTACACCAAGCTAGCTAGCCTACACACTGCAGGTAATTCTCCTAGCTCCTCCTCTCAGATCATCATAGAAACACTGCCTTTACAGAAATGTATTGCTGTGTCTGGTTTATGTGGGTTCTTGGGATTCAAACTCAGGTCCTTATTCTTGTGCAGCAAACACTTTACCTATGGAACCATCTCCACATCTCCCTCAATAATGATTACTTTTATGCTACTGTTAATATTAATATATGTACTTTGTCAGGCACTGTGCTATATTATATGCTCCTGGGTGTGCATTTGTCATGTTGTCATATAGCAGTTCTAAGATATGGAAATGAGCTTCCCCATTGTATCAGGGATGTGCAGGAACATTCATAAACACACTCAGAACGATATAGTTTTTGAAAGTTGAAGAATTGCAATTGAATCTCTGGACCCTCTTCCCTGTTCTGCCTCCAAATGAGATGCATATTGTTAGTGTTAAGCCAGGTAAGTGAACATATATTCGTTATCCATCAGGCTCAGCTCCAACTAGATCTTTCAGATTGAGAACATGCAGGAAGGTTTCCTAAGAGAAGACCAGTACGCGAGGAAGGGCAAGAGGCAATGGACACTACAGAGGTATAGCCAACCAACACACACCCATTGTACGTAAATGGATCCTAATTTTACCATCTCCCTTGTATCTCACAAGGCCGCAGAGTAGAAGAGAACATCCTACAACTCAGAGTTCTTTTATTACCAACTTCAGGTTGTAAATACTTTGAAAATTTGTTGGAGCTATCCTGTCTCTTTTTTTCCCTCTATATAAAGAAATATAAAATGACATCATGAATAAGTACCCCATAAAGACCTTTGCATTAAGACAGAGAAAGTGCAAGGAATGTGAAAAGGGAGAGTAAACTACTCAACTTGGCAAGAGGGAGACCTCTGGGTATGTAAGATGTCCAAATTATTGATGTGGGTGGAGATTTCCAAAGGTATGTGTGTATGAAAATGAATACTTAGGATTAGGGAAGTCCTTGTTGCTCATCCAGAGGACCTGAGTTTTCTTCCCAGTGTACAAGGCACTTGAAAACTACCTGTACTGCCAGTTCCAGATCTAATGCCCTCTCCTGGCCTCCTTGGGTAACTGCCCGTGCTTGCATGCACATAGATAACACACATACATATACTTAATTAAACAACAACCAAGATTACTGAACTCTCTAGAATTGTGGTTGGCAGGGTTGGCAGTGGGAAGGGATTGGAGAGTTATCATTGTTAATAGCACAGAATTTGCATTTTGCAAAATGAGGACCAAGGGAGGTCTGTGTGTAGATAATGGTAATGTTTACATGAATTATACACTTAAGATGGTTAGAATGTTAATATTATGTAATATATATTTTACCATAATTAAAAAACAATATAGTGTATTTACCATCCTGAAAATGTAAAAGCAAAAGTGGATAGGATAAAATAATATTCTGTGTTCTTTTGATTTGGAAGCCACTACCAGGTTTGACTTGACCTAGGATAACTGCATGCCAAGTGAGCAAACAGTGTTAGAGGATGCTGGTCATAATATATTCGTCAACCATTATTGAACCCTGGTGAATAGATGGGCCATTTCCTTCCAATGACTTATCCATCAGCCTCTTCTTTCTTCTCCCTCAAAATTCTAGGAGAGATACAGTCACTATGAGTTCAATGTCAAAGCAAGAGCTGTTTGTATTGAGTGTGTTTAGCAGAGCTTTTCCTCCTAGGAAGAGACCATGTGGACCTCCCTGCTTCTTGTTTTGGGGATTGTGAATCACCATTTAAGGTATCTGGCTTGCTCAGAGCTGGCTCAGCGAGTTGTTCTCTTGATGCCTTTGATCCTGGTTTGTGTTCCCCTGGGGAACACACAGTATTATCCCACCTAGCTGCATGCCATATCATAGATACATGGAGTAGTTCTGTGTTCTGCATCTCTCTCTGTCCAAACACAACACTGTTGACTGCTTGGAAGACCCCAACAAGGGTTTGAACGGTTCTATCGTCCCCATTTGTCTTCAAGGCCATAAGCTGTGGCCAGCAGCCAGGGAAGGACTTTTCTCTAGACCGGCTGGTTCCCCATCCATGATGTGTGAAACACAGATCTCACTCTGTGATGACAAAGGTCTCATTTACTAGTTCTCTTTTACTACTTCCTCAGCTTTTGCAAGTGGTTGGCTCCTGCCATAGTGGTCCACTAAGAAACAGAACATGGCTATCATTTGCTTTCTCTTAACACAGTTTTTGGCCTGTGCTGGGCCAATATAAACTTGGCTGATCTTCATAAGGATACCAAAAGAGAGTATGTTCTTGGCTCTGGGGAAATTTATCCCCAGTCATTGCCATAAAATGACAACATTCAGTTTTTCTATATACTCAGCTTTCTGTTTACTTCTTATTTTGAGACAGGGTCGTACAAAGTTACTCAGGCTGGCCCAGAACTCACTCTGTAGCCCAGGTTGGGCTTGAACTTGTGATCTGAAGTGGCTAGGATTTCAATCCTGAGCCACCAAGTCTGACTAAAGCATGTTACATCAAGGTCCCCACACTGATTAAATAGAGTTGCTCAAATCATTTTCTAGATTCAGACAGTGAATAGTAAGCTCTTTAATGAAGACTTTTGTGAAGTTCAAATTCTGACGCCGATTGTGTAGGATTCAACACTTCACAGTGGTGTTCAATTTCTATAGCAGATTAGAAGCCTCTCACACAGGCCAGCCACCAGCAGCTTAATCAGTGTTTGGGTAAGCCATCGCTCTGCAATTGATTAATTATTCCACTGAGCTGATAACTGATAACTGGATTCATTATTTTTAAATAACTCCTGTGTGAGCATGAGAATAAAGCCCTTTGAGTGTCCCCAGTCATACAGCAGCTTCTTACCCCACCCGCCTTGCAGCCAATGGGGGGAAAGGGTTTCAAATGGAATATTTGCATATGTGTATTTTGTTATTAAAATCACTTAAAAGGGAAGCTTTGGAGGTACCAGTAAATAGAAAATGTTATTATCCCCATTTCAAGGAACAGGGCTTGAGGAATTGATTGGATCATCAATTCCATTCTGAGCAGAATTTCAAACATGGGCAGTGTTTGCAGACACCCCCTGAGGGGGCAGCACTCAGAATGTTTCCTTTGGTCTGGAGAGTATGGGCATGGCAACACATCGACAACTTGATTTATGGGCAACAGCTGCCTCCTGCTTGTGTCACAGCGATAAACCAGCTCGCCATCTTGGGTTGAATCTCACCTCTGGCAGAGGGACCACATGTTCAAGCATGTGGAAGAAGATTGTACACTTAAGAGACAGAGGAGGCAGAGGCAGGGGTGCCATGCGGCCTAATGGCAGCTCAAGGTTCAATGGAAAAAGCAAGAAGCAGAAGGTGTCAATCACCCCATCTGAGTTAGAGGCACCAAGGGTCCCATGTATGCCAGTTCTCCATCTCTGCAGCTATCTTCCATAGCGCGTCTCAGGGCTTGCAGCACAGTTCAGCCTATTAACTTAGGTATGTTTGAGCCAGCGTCAGTCCGGTTCAGTCCGAATGCTGCCATCTCACCCATGAGAAAGACTCTTTTCTGTAAGCTCTCTCAGAACTCCTTTTTGCTAGGGATATTTTAAAGTCTGAGAGCTGCATGGTTGATCTTGGTCGTCTACTTGATTGGAATGAGAGATGCCTCTAGGAGTTCACTTTGGGTGTGCCCATGAGGATGTCACAAAAGACCACATCAGCTCAGGTGAGACAACTTGTGCTGAATGTAGGCGGCACTGTACGCTAGGCTGGAAGCCAGAGAAAGGAAGAAGCCTGGCAGCCCTGGCTTGCTCTTTTTCCTCTTCCTGTTCACCATGGAGTGGGCAGCTTTGTGCTGTCACGCCCTTCCGGGGCTGTGATGATTGTTACAGTTTTTCTCATTGCAAAATCTCAGACAAAAGCAGCTGAAGAAAATAAAGGTCTGCTTTGGCTCACAGTTCTGGGGACTAGCTCATTCTGAAAAGGCAGCAGGAGAGCAGGAAGCTGAGGCAGCTGGTCTCATTGAGGCCAGTCAGGAAGCAGAAAGGAATGGCTGGATGTGCATGCCCGGCTTACTCTTTCCTTTTTCATGCTGTCTTACTTTATTCCATTTTAGCTAATGGACTAGTGCTGCCCACACTTAGGGTTGCTCTTCCCTACTCACTTAGCCTAATCTAGAATATTCCTCTCAGGCATTCCCAGGAGCTTGTCTCTTGTGTGATTCTGTCCATGTCAGGATGAAAATCAATAGGCCATTGCAAGGGACTGCTGCAGCCCAGGCCCAGAAACAGTACTCTCAGTAGCCATGGACAGAAGCCCCAAATAGTGCCTCTTCCATTAAGTTATTTATGTAGATATGTTGTCACAGTGATACCTGGACATTGAGGATTGGGCCATAAGTTACTGTTACCATGGAGACATCGATCCAGTGTCCATGGCTTATTTTGACTTGGTGGTCCCATTGCTACTCTGTGATCTTGCACTGATGACTCTACTTTATTAAATTAATTGATTAATTACTTTTCCCAGCCTGATCACAGCTTCCCCTCCTTCCCTCCTTTCCTCAAAGCCCCTCCCTTCAGCCACTCCCACCCCCATCCACTCTTCCTTTCTCTTCAGAAAATTGCAGGCCTTGCATGTTTATCAGCTAGCAATGGCATATTAAGTTTCAGTAAAACTAGACACCTCCTCTCCCACTAAGGCTGGAAGAGGCAGCCTAGTAGGAGGAAAGGGTCCCAAAAGCAGGTACCAGAGTCAGAGACAGCCCCTGTGCCCTATATTAGGAGTCTCACAAGAAGACCAAGCTACACAGGGCAACACATGTGCAGATGGCCCAGGTCAGTCGCATGCAAGTTCTCTGGTTGGCGGTTCAGCTGATGACTCTACTTTAAAGTCAAGCATTCCTAGAAGAACCATGAAGCCATCTTCCTGGGATCCAGGAATGTCTGCCCACTTACAGTTTTCAGTATTTCTTTCTTCCACCTGTGATCTCTCCCACGTATTCTCATAACAACTTGGAATGTCACTAGCCCTAATCTCACCCATGAACATCTGATCCAAGGATCATGGACATAGAAACAAAGAAAACTTAAGAAAGTGAATGAGAAAGAAATGTGATGATATCAAGGCACATAAAGAGTGGTGAACAGGAAAATATAATTGAAGTTCAAGAATATTCAAATACAACTAAAGAAAACATAGTATCAGTGGGCCATATCTGCCTATCTACTTAAAATATTAACTAGATGGATCATTATATGAATACAAGGAGAGATAAATTGATAGATGGATTGAAAGATGACAGACATATAGATAGATAAAATCTGATGGGTTCTAGGGACACTGGAGGACAATTTATAACAGTGCTATAAGAAATCCACATCTAAAGTAGTGTGTTTGTATGTATGTGTATGCTCACATCCTGGATCATCTTAAAAGTCTACAGATTTAACTATTTTCAAGGCCAGATTGCTAGGCAAATTCATGCCAACTAATACTCAATCTGAAGCAATTGGGAGTAGTACTCATTGTCAATTAAGATTTTTCAGGGCTCATCAGCGTCTGTGGGCAGGGGATCCTGAGTACCAGTCCACAGTCATACCTATGAGAAGCCAACCTGACATCACTGGGATATCTGATGTTTTTGAAGAGTACATGCAGATTTTCTCTTGAAGTCTCCTGGGTGTTTAAATATTGACAATCTGGCTATATTTGAAAATATATGCTGCCCAAATAAAATGTGTCTTCAGGCTGTTTGTTGCCCACTGATTTGAGATGTCTGTGTCTTTCCTCATGACCACTGCCATCCAGTGCATCCAGAGAAATGGGGCACAGCAGTTCCAGAAAAAGCAGAGAATTGACAGATGTACTCATGCATGCAAGAAGCAAAGGAATGAGATGCTTGGATATTTCCCCCAAGTTTACCTTATGTACAATGGTTTGGGCACACAGAAAAGTCATGGTGTTCATGTGCAATGAAGATATCCATCCAGAGCAGTAACAGGGAAGAGGGACCCCCCTTATTCTTCACATAAAAATTGACTTAATACGTGTGTGTGTGTGTGTGTGTGTGTGTGTGTGTTGCATGTGGAGATCAGAGGACAACTTGCAGCAATCAGTTCTCTTCTCCCAGCATGTGGGTCTAAGGGATCAAATTGGAGTCTTCAGGCTTAAGGCATTGGAGCATGTGTCTCTGCCATCTTGGCAGGCCTCATTGCTCTTCATAAGATAATAATGACAACGAGTGTATATGGTATACCCACAATTGGCATGGAATGTCCTTGTTTGCACATTGGATGTCCTGTAACTCGGGAACCCTTGTCCAAACAGGACACTTAGCCACTTTGCTCTTCATGGTGTTTATTATATTTGAGGGACTTGAATATTGCAGGTACAGATAGGTTCATGAATACATGTGATTTGCAAGTGTGTGCATGTGCCTAGTGTGTGTGCACACATATTTGCTTGTGTGGGGGGGGGACATTGTCTCTGTGTGTGAAAACCTGATGTTAACCTTGGGTGTCTTCTTTAGTTATTCTACCCTTCGTTTGTTGAAACAGGGTCTCTCAGTTTTCCCTGGAACATGCTGATTTGATTATACTAGTTAGCCCCTAGGATCTGCTACCTGTCTCTACCTCCCCAGCCCCAGATTACAGCCACCACTCCCAGCTGTTTTACATGGGTTCTAGGCATCCAAGTAAGGTCCTCTGGTTTGCAAAAAAAAAAAAAAAAAAAAAAGCAATTCACTGACTTCATCATCCCACTCCCATGATTTGCATATTTCCCAGCTGGGGAATTTTGTGACTCAGTTTGATTCCTCTGAGTTTGCCATTGCTGTGCTTCTGTTGGTCACTGGTTAACAAGGCTGTGTGGTCATTGCTCTTCCCTCCTCCTTGGCCATTTATGCATCTTGATGGCCCTGTCGATGGGATACGTTAACAGGTGCTTCACCACCTGCTCAGCTCTGGAGATGACTCTGCAATTTAGCTAATGCACCTTAATTATTTAGGTGACATTTTGCCTTATGTAGTTTTAAGGAGAAATGTAAATGAATGAGAGACTTAATTCCATGGTTTCCTCTGTATGAAGTATAAAGATGTGACTAATGACCAAGACTCCACTCTGAGCACAAGTTCATCTTCTCCCTTTCCCTTAAAGGCTACCATGTGTTTTAATATTCATTTCTCTCTTATCCATATATCAATAATTGAGTTCTGCATCAATTAATATGCTGGGCAAATTGTATTCCCCATCCTCTCCTTCACGATGCATTTCAGTAATGGAGATAATTTTCAAGATAAAGTATACAATTTAAAATGGATTAAAAAAGAACAACTAATAAAGGGGAATTGATTCATGGGCAAAAATTTTTTTGGATAATTTCAGGAAATCTTAGCTGTGCATCTAGCCTGTGGATTTTCTAAGAAGAGCCTGTCAACATGATCAAGTTTTATGCACCCTGCAAAATTTCCCAGGTCTGCAGTTGTAAAGAATAAGGGACAAAAAAAATGAAGAACACACACACACACACACACACACACAGGCACACATGCGTGCACGCGCATGCACGCATATGCACACTCCACACACTCACTCATCAAAATCAGTTCTACTAGTGGGGACATATGCATAATTCCCTCCCTTGGTTTAGGAAGGCTAAACATTCTGCCAGCAAGTCTGTGGAGCTTTCCATTTGCTGAGTGTGGCTGGTAGGGGTTGGCTTTGCTTTTGATTTGATAGACTGGCACACAGGATTCCAAGGCCATGTGTTCCTCTCCCCCTCCCAGATTCCCATAAACATCCAGGCTGAAAACCATGCAAGGCAGACATGGACAGGCAGCAGCTGCTGCAGCAAGCAAGACCTGCAGCCTCTGAGCCCGCAGTGACACCATGGAGCCGGTAGATGGCTGTAGACAAGTGTGCTGAGCATGTGGTGTGAAGAGGAATGAGTCTGGGGAGGCCTTGACCTAACTGGATGCTGCTTTTATCTGAAGTACATTTAAAGAGATAAAGGGGAAGCCGGGAGAGGCACATGTTCTTTTCTCTGCAGCTGGAGCTTTACTTTGAGTTAAAAAAAAAAAAAAATCTCGGAGTCACCAGCTCTGTGCTGATATGCTTGCCTCAGGAGGATCAGCCCTCCAGTAAATTTCTCCAGTAGGGACTTTGGGAATCTCCCACTGGCTGTCAGGACCGGCTGGAGCACCTGCCTTTAGTGATCATCCTGAGCTGTCACTGTTATTATTATTGTTATTGTTATCACCCTCACCATTTCCAGTTTCAACAGTGTCTGTGGGGCTACTGGTACTCGCTGCCTAAAGTACCTGGATTTGCTCATGAGACAGCCACACCAAGAATTGTTACCTAAGCAGTCTTGACTAGAGGGAGAAGAAAAGGCAAGAGTTAGGAAGGGAAAGGAAAGAGGGGGGAGGGAGGAGGGGAGGGAGAGGAGAGGAGGAGAGGAGGAGAGAGAGAGAGAGAGAGGAGAGAGAGAGAGAGAGAGAGAGAGAGAGAGAGAGAGAGAGAGAGAGAGAGAGAGAGAGAGAGAGAGAAGCAAGCAGCCCCGGAGCAAGTCACTCCACACACGTTGGCACTGAAGGAATGCTGTCCTGATAAACTCATAAACAAGCATAGCAAACCTGGTGTAAGGAAATAAGAGGGACTCTGAGGACTTGGCAGGAAAAGGCACGAATCTCTACCGAGTGGTTTTCAGTTTTTCTTCCAGATACTCTTGGTGAAGTGAGGAGACTTCTGTTTGCTGACAGAGCCTTTGATTTCTCTTGCAAGATGATGATGTATTTGTGGGTAGGTAGTCTCTCTCTCTCTCTCTCTCTTTCTCTCTCGCTCATTCTCTCTGTCTTTCTCTGATTAATAAATTGACTTCGGGGATAAAAATTGCAGCCTAGAGTAATCGCATTTTGTGTAAGGTGATTATGCCGATGCAGGATAATCTTGCATGGCTACGGTACATGTGCAAGCTTTTCCAGTGGGAGTTAGGCAAGACTTGCTTCATTAGCGCTGAGCTACAATTTTATTTTCACGTGCAAAAGGAAACAAAAAATTGTGTGTGTGTGTGTGTGTGTGTGTGTGTGTGTGTGTGTGTGAGCACGCGTGCATGCGGGTACGTGTGCATGTGTGGAATGGGGGAATATGTTGCTTTCCTTTTTCTTGAGACATTGATGGTGGTGAATTCAGAGGAAAGAGCAGATCTAGGAATGCCGTTTTAAGCATGGAGCAAATTCTCTCTCACTTGTAGCTGTGTAGAATTTCATTTAATTACAAAGCAGGGTGCTGAGAAATGATGGCTCTGTTTTGGATATATATGTACATATAGTCTCCTGTGTGAATAACTACTTATTTCTCATGTTGGCTTTGAGTGTTTTAGCTGATAGCTGAGTGTTTTCTTTGCCTTAAGCAGGTGTATGTGTGTGTATGTGTACATGCTATGAGAATGGTCTGGCCAGAGGTAGATTTAGGTGTACTTTTTCTGCCTTATTGATAAATATATATATATATATATATATATATATATGTATATATATTTATTTATCAGTTTAAGATGTGGCATTAAAATAAACACACAACAGTAATGGCCTGTTATTATAAATGACAATACTTAACTGGTGAAGTAATTGGGAAAAAATAGTGTCCTAGCATGAATGGCTTAGAAAAGCGCTTGTCTTCTGGGAGGACAAATGTATACATCTTAGTTTACTTAGACCAATAATGGTCATGTGTGAAATTTTCCCAGTCGAGAGGGCCGAGCTCTGTGGGTTCACATAAGAGACGAATTCTCCTAGCTTTACAGAGGGAAGGAGGGGGGCATGTGCAAAGGGAGCCGTACCCCTTTATATTAATGCTACCATCACTGCTGGGTTTTGTTGTTCAGAAGACAGAAAAACCTTTCTCCCTCCTTCCAGCCACTTTTCTGGCTGAAGTCACAGCCTTGAACTTCTCCTTGCTGGAAAGGGAAGGGCCTCTTTGTTGGATTCTTCTTTAATCACTTGGGCCCTTTGACCTCTGCTAGTGTCCCTGTAGTCCACCCCTCCTGTGAATTAGGCCTCTTCAGCCCCTCCCCTTCGGTTTGCTTGGGTCCTGTTGTGAAAACTTTAACTCTCTTTCTCCCCCGTTTTGTAGAGTTGAATACAATCAACTCTGGCCATTGGAGACAGGCCTTTGTATCATTTTGACTTAATTTCAGGACAAAATTTCTCTTTAAGCATGCCTATCTTTAAGAAGTGTTTAGAAATAGAAAAATCAAATAAACTTAACAGAGGTAGTTTTCCCTCTATTCCCTCCTGATTCCTCTGATTAATCCGTGATCAATAACATCAGTTTGTTGTTGTTGCTACAACTAAAATTTTTGAATGTTTGCAAATGTTGACATTTTAAGTATTAAATAATAAGTCATTGTAGGGAATCACCACTTGAGTCATTCATGAAATAACTGCATTAGAGTTTTTATGGAAAGGAGCCTGTTTGGGGTTCTTATTCTATGAGTGGATTCTGGTTAATTAATTTTGTTTAAATGCCTTTAGGCTATGCTTGCTTATAGAGTGACCAGTCACCCCTTGACTCTGAGTGCCTCGGTGGGGTCGCTGATTTTATTTATCGAGTCAGCTGGCTCTCATGGCCATGCACATTTGCAAAGCTAAGCAGGGGAAACCACAGACTGCCTCAGCCTCACTCCCAGGGTCAAGGCAGAGGCTTGCTGACTTCCTTGAGGTCATTGACTCTGGACTTCTCAAAGCTGTACCTCTTACTTCCTGTTTTCCTCTGTCTGACCCTTGCTTTTGGGTGCCACACATTTTTATTAACTGCATTTATCAAGCTGAAAAATGGTTGCTACCTGCCTGCCCCAGAACTCCACTATTCTATTTACATCTTTAATTCTGGTTTTTTGTTGATGTTGTTTTCATCTTTGCTGTGCATTCAGACACTGGCAGGCTCTTTAAATTGGAACAGCTGGATGTGTGCTGTTTAAGGAGATGTGAATTAGCAGGCCAGCGTGAGTGCTGGGAGGTTTCAGGGAATTTTTGCTCTTTTCTTTTTCTCTCCGTTGGAAGTGCCGTCTCTGCCCTTGCCTCCCAGTCTGTAAATACAGATACTCTAAACACGTTTGATATTTCTGGTTAGGAGCTCATCTTGCTTTAGGAAAATGAACCTCGACTCTTATCAGTGTGTGAAAAGAGTCTCTCCTCTTCTTTCACGGACGCAGAGATGAAGATGAGAGACAATTGAAAGAGATTTCGCATCAGCTGCACCTCCTTTGTTGATTCTGGAATTGGTGAACAGTCTTTAAGTGAACCTACCCACCTGTGTTCACTGCATAGGGTGCCAATGACCATAGTCTCATTAAGCCTGAGGACTTCCTGTTGGGGCCTGGAGGAGCAGGGTGGGGAGTGGTACTCACTCTGACCACTTTTGATAGGAAAAGCAAAGTTTCAGGTAGCTAGTTAGGAACACATGCCCCCAAGCTGGGCTGAGGAGATAACTGCAGGCCGGGAACAGTCAGCTCCTTGGGTATGTAAACCCCTAGGTTTCTTTAAGAAGTCTTTCCTTACAGACAGATACTGGTAGTCATTTCCCTTGAACTTCATTTTCTCTAAGTGATGACAAGTTGCTGTTCAGGGCAAGGAAAGCTGGGTTTGCTGTCCCTGCTGCCCAATGCTCTGAAGGTTTTGATTTCCCACACTTGGGTTTAGTAGGCTAGAGGAGTCTTCGCCACAAGATTCCCAGATTTTGAACTCCATCCCTTTTATGCTTGGCACCAGGTTATAGAAAGTAAGACCAAAACAATTTTCTTTTTTCTTTCTTTCTTTCTTTTCTTTCTTTTTTTTTTTTTTTTTTTTTTTTTTTTTTTTTTTTTTTTGGAGACAGGGCCTCGCTATGTTGCTCAGCATGGCCTCCAACTGCCCATCCTCTTGCCTCAACTTCTCAAGTTGTAGGATGACAGATGTATATTATTATGGCTGGCTAGACACACACTTCTGGATCAGTTCAGCCAGCAGCTATGCCGTGGTTACTTCCTTCCACCAGATGCCTTCTCTAGAACACAGATAAGCTGCCCCTCCTGCACTGGCACATGGAGTGGGAATGGAGACTCCTCCATGGAATGCAGAGATAAGACACCATAGCTCTCCTGTGGTTCTTCACAACATTAGACAGAGCCTGCAATGTGCCTTTCGGAGTAGTGGGTCTCTGCTGTCTGATTTCTTAATTTTTTCTCTTCTTTAGTATGTAAAAAAAGAACCATTTCCATTTTATTTCTTTTCACATCTCATTTATGTACCTAATGCCATTTTTCTCATCTTTAAAACAGTTATTAGAGTTACTCATTTATTTTGTGTGGAGGAGTTTTGCATACCACAGCACATGTGTGGAGGTCAGAGGGCAACCAATTGGAACGAGTTTTCTCCTTCTACCATGTGGTTCCTGAGGATCAAACACAGGTTCTCAAGCTCTATTCTGCTGTAAGCACTTTAAATGACTGAGCTAGTATGCTATCCCTGATATACAGACATATGTGTGTATACATACATATGTATAATATATAGTGTTCTTTAATTTTCATCTTCTTTCTTTTCATTTTTTTTTATTGTTGTGGTTGATTTTATGTTTTTAAGATAGGGTCTCACTATGACTTGCAGCATGGCCTCTATTCTGGCATCATTTCCTGATTGCCAGACTTACAGGCATGTGCTATCAAACCCAGCTACAATTTTTGTTTTTGCTTTTAATTTTAGCTTTTTTGTTGCATATTATTCTTGCCCTTTTAGAAATATTTTATTTTCAAGAACCATGCCTCTAAAACCATAACTCTGCCCTTTAAACCTAAGGACAACACAACTGGTAGAACATTTGAGAGTTATTGTGAAAAGTATGGAGAACTGGGAGATGGTTGGGTCAGACACGGCATCTGTATATTGACAATTGTAGTCCAATCATTTACAACAAGGAATGGATCATAAGACATTGTTCTTCCTGTAAAACTCTGAAAATCTTCAATTTGTCACCCTTGGCACAACATCTTCAGATCTTCCCCAGGCTGTGGACAAACCTTCCAAGTTGCCCGAGTGACTCATGGCATGCCCTGCCTTTCTACCATTTTCTTGCTTTTAGAATCGTCCTCTGCACTCTGCCTCTTCTTTCCTGAATACTTACAGTTTCCTCTGGTCTACTCAGTATATTCTAGAACTTGGTCATAAACTGAGCGTAGACAACGTGATTTGTAGATTCCAAATTTTAGATCATGTGTAGATGGCAGGGGTAGGCTGAACTGGTTGTGTGCTCTTTGGTCACTGTGACTGCTAAGCCTCTATAGGGCAGATGTGGCTTGCCTGGCTTTCAGTGTGACGTTTGTTTTTCCTATTTATTTCGAACAATACACATCTTTTGTTTTAGATTAGCAAATAAGGAATGAGATATCATTGTGATGTTTTTGAACAAATGTGTTTTAATAGCATCACCTCCCTCACATCTGCTCTACTTCTCTGCCCCTACAGTCCCTCGTATAATGCCCAATCTCTTTCCCTCTTTCATGTCCCATCTGTCATCCCCCCTCCCCGCCCCGACCATCCTTCTTTGGCATCCATCTTTTTTTATGCTCTCTTAGTTTCCTTTCTACTTTCTACTTTTTTAAAAAAAAATTTAGTAAGTGCTAAGAAACGAATAATACTAATTCTTTTAGCCCTAAAATAGAAACTATCTCAGTATGAAAACTGGCTGTATTCATGAAGGCAGTTTTCTAAAATCATGTACATACATCACTATTTTCTCAGCTCAGAGAAACAGCAGCACCGAAGGCAAAGGTTAGGAAGCACACTTTGGTCTATGCGTAGGGTTGATCATGTGTTTCTGCTTTGGGGAGGCAGGATGCTATCACATGAAGAACACATATCTGTGGCAGAGTGCATCTTAGCTTCTGATCTATTAAAATGAGGACATTAAACCCAGAGAAGGAATTTCCGTTACATAACACATGACCATAGTGTTTCAGAACTAGCCTGCTTTTATCACTTAACATCCCGTACACTAAATGTTTTTTCCTACAACAGCTTCCTTCACTCCTGGGTAGACTGTGATCCAGGCAGTGGATATTCCAACATGTACCCAACTGAGTCTTAAATTGTAAAATGTTTCTTCTTGCATATTGTAAGTTACTCCTGGGCCACAGGAGATTATAAAGGTAGTTCAAATTTTGCTGAAATGGTGAAGAGATTTGACTATTAATATTTATTACCTGTTGACTGCAGTGCGAAAGTTTGCCGATGGTTTGTTTTGGACTCGATGCTATATTTTGCAACATTTGATTCAAGGTTTCCATTTTGGTTTCCACTCCCACCCTGCTGCACTGGTGGCCAGCATGATGTCTGTTTTTCTTCAGCTTAGCTGGTTCATTAGTTGAATTCTTTTATAGTTGCGTTGAATAGCAGAGGAAGCATATCTGCATGGGAGAAAGAAGTTTCTTTTTTTAATTTTTAAAATATTTTTAAAAATTTATTCTTCTCTCAGACATTACATCCAGACCCACTGGTTTCTCCTCCCTCCATTCTTCTCAGCTCCTCACCTCCCCTCTCCCCCAAATCCACTCCTCCATTTCCCTTCAGAAAAAAGCAGGCCTCCCAGGGATATCAGCCAAACATGGCATAACAAGATGCAATAAGACTGAGCATAAACCCTCAAATCAAGACTGGACAGTTTCAGTCCTTCATGCCATCTTGAGAGTTTCTGTTTTCTATGACGTGCAGTCTTATAGAAAATTCCCCAGCAGCACAAAGATGATTCCTGCTGGCTTCTAACTAACAAATACATTTCTATTGACTTAGCCAGTTCATTTAGCACTTGTACTTGTTGCTCTGTGTCTTAAGTTGAGGGGTAAGGAAAATGAAAACAAGAGACTGAGGGCTTGAATGCAGGGATGCCTTACTGCTCTTGACTCTGCAACTTGTGCTCAGTTCCCCTCTCTGGACTCTGAGCATCATCATCAGGGCGCAAGTATCCTAGATCCTTTCAAACACTCACCACCACATCCCTCTCCCACCCACTTCTTTTGCAATGGAACAAACAGTCCCCAGTGTAACTGCAGAGATTCATAACTACTCAAATTAATGAGAATAAGTGACTGTTGAATGCTCAGCCATTAATGGCACATCTACATCTTCTCCTGACCCCAAGGCTAAGGAGCATCATGAGAGAGGAATCAGAAAGCATACAAGAGCTGGAGGGAATAATGGAGTGTTGTTGCATGCTGTCCTCTGGCATGGCATGCCCATTTCAGTGCTGCTCTCTCATCAGCTGAGATTATCTATGCAAGACCCTCTCAAAGTTGATTCTATCAACAACCTGTCATGGGGTGGGGTTCCTGATGCCTTATCTCCCTGAGGATTTAGAGGCAGTTAGTAGTAGCTGTGGAAGGAAGAGGTGTTTTTCTACAGCGATGTAGTCACCTATGAGTTGTTTATGATTCTGTAAATAAACCTGATGAAACAACACATTGGGTCATTAAAATTAAAAAAAAAAAGACGTGAAAGTACAGGGTGCCTAGAAGAAGAAGAAAGGGATCAGCAGCTGTGTGAGAGGACAAAAGAGAGTAATGGGGATGAGTATGATCAAAATACTTTCTATACATGTAGAAGCATGTCATCAGGAAATCAATTGTTTATAATTAATGTATGATAATAGAGGGTAAAAGATGAGAACAAAGGAGCATCCACCGTACTTCCTACAGGGCCTTTAAATATTTGGAACAGGCTAGTTTCCCAAGCATCTTTAGATAAGAAGTAGCCACTAGTCCAGATTTTATAAAGGCAGAAGAAAGTGCCAAGCCCCCTTGATCCTCTTCACCTGCAGACTGATGGGAGGGAATTAGATAGCCACAAAGAGAACCAGCGGGAGTGCTTTTGTGACTTATGTCTTCCCCCTGGCTTACCCATTCTTGGCCTCTACTCACTGCAGACTGTCTCTGGCAGAGGGAGGAATATGTTATTTTCCGCTTCAGCACCCAGAAGCCATTGATGTAAATTGATCAGTACTTTTTTGTATTTTCCTGAAATTTTGTTTACACGCACATCCTTCTTTGTCTGTAAAGTGACTTGTAGCATAAAGCCCCGTCCATTTTTCTTCCCAATATAATAATGACACTGAACTCATTGAATTCTTGTGTTTAAAGATTCTTCCAAAAAATCATGGTTCAACTCTGTAGGGCAGAAAACACAAAGAGAGCTGTGCATCAGAGGGGACAAAAAAAAAATCTAGTAAAAGAGGGAGCTCTAGGCACAAGACAAATTTCCTTTATACATGAACACATGTACACACATACACACACACACACACACACACACACACATATAGTATCTTAAGACATAACCTATAAAAGATTAAGCATGCTTTCTCTTTATGTTTTACACATAGAAACTGGCCAACTTTGTGTGCTTTTATATTTTGTTTTGTTTTCTTTGGAGAACAATAAAAATGGGATTGCTGTAAGATGTCCCCTCTGCTTCTAGTTTACATCTTGAGTGGTATTTCACATACCTTCAGAAAGTTTTCCAAACCTTCAGACAAATTCCTGATCAAATGATGTGGGTTTGAACGACATGAGGAAATTAGTTTCTGTTCAAACTTGTGTCCCTATTCAGAGAAGAACAAATTGAAAAATTGATATTCAATACCAAGGAGATAATTTGGGGATGTGATAAAGCATTGTTTTGACAACTAAAAAACACGAAGCTTTTAGGACAAGTCGAGAGAGAATCACACATTGTGTTTCCCATTTATTATCTTCAGATATCTTAGAGAGAGGGAAAACAATTGAGAGACAGGTATAGGAAGAGAATGGTGTGGAAGTGATGTGGGAAAATTTAATGCTACTCCTATGGATGCTGCGGATCCCCTGGAGTAAGCTGGGAATCTCTGAATTCTGCTTCTCATAGGCCACCCATCTTAGCATTTAAAGTCACACCCTCAGTCTGGTGTATTGTGTTCACACCACTTGTTACCTTGATGTGCCAACCTCTCTGATTCTCTCTTTGTGATTATTTTAGAGATGCTGTTTACCCTTCTCCATTGCCCTGCTAGTGGATTAGTAATGGGAGATAGATTGAGATAAGAACAGAATATGAAAGTGTGTATGAGTGAGTGCATGTGTGTGTGTGTGTGTGTGTGTGTGTACATGCATATATTGAGATAAGCAAAGGCAGGGAGAAAGGGGACTCCCTATAACAGAATACTTAGAACACTGAACATAGTAAGGGATATTTTTACTCCAAAAATGCCTATAGTAGAACGTTCTTTTTACTCTTTGTTTTCCAATTAATGTTTTTTGCATATGTAAGTGGGTGGACTTGTGTATAGGTGCATGTAGAGGCCAAAAGTCATCTTCACATGTTGTTCCTCAGAAGAATAACACCTTTTATTATTTGGCAGAGTCTCTCATTGGCCTGAAACTTGCCAATTAGGCTAGGCCAGCAGGTCATTGACACCCCCCACCCCCATGACCTGCCTGCCCCTGTCATCCCAGCCCTGGGATTGTAAGCATTCATATAAGTGTCCCATGTAGCAAAGGATTCATCGATAGAGCCATCTACATCAGCCCTGTAGTATTACTCTTAAAGCATGGTCTGCCATTCTCTCGTATTCAAACTCATTTCTATCTTAGAGACAATGTCAATTTCTAGGTTAAAGTTTCTGAACAGAACTCATGACGGAATGTGAACACAGTTAAGTTTGTAGAGTGTCTTAGGGTTATAATCTTCCCTACCTTTAGTTGTTGTTTCTGCCTCTGAATCATCCTGGGAATCTTTGCACAAGGACAGCAACTTCTTAGTCATTGGGGGAGGGGAGGAGGGAGTAACTGAGTGGGAGCTCACAGAGTTTCTGTCCATCATGATTATCTTAGTGAATAACGGTACAAATAGAACTCTGCTTATGGATTTATTAATTGATAAAAAATGTTATTGACAGTTTCCTGTGTATCAGATCTTGTGGATCCTAAGTTTTCAAGACACAGTAAACAGGAAATGATCCCAATCTTGATAGACCTGTGTGTAGACGAGGTGTCAGATATGACACAAGACAAGATAAAAATGGAAACAAATGAACAGCACTAGTAAATAACACATTTGTAGTGTAATACCTGAAAAGCATTGTTGTAGAAATAAGCTGAGTTCAAGAGGGAAATACATTGATATACACGTCTGAGAATTCTCAAGATAACAGACAGATCCAGGCCAGACTGCAACACTGAAGTCTGAGTCAGTTTCTCTGACTCAGTTTTCTCTTTCCTGTGCGCAAAAGGTGACTTCTGTGGCTTTAAGTGGACTTCTCACAAGCATAAAAACCAACAGAGACTGATCAGACTCATACAATAACTGTCTATTCTTGTGTTCTTGGACTGGGGGCTTCTGTACCCTTGAACCAGGAGTTGAGGCTTAACAGCCTATCTCAAGTTGAGAACTCACTGTTGGGAAAGCTGAAAACAGATGTGACCCTTAAGGTTAAGGAAGTTGAGGAAGGGGTGATTTCCCTAGAGAAGTGATTGAAAAGCAGGCAGGAACAGTACACACCACCCAGACAAAGACATGAACATTGCAGTGATAGCTTGTAATGAGACTTAACTCAAAATAAAACAGATATTTGGGTTTATATCAATTGGGAGGTTTTATTAATGTTGAATCCAGGCACACTTTTTTTTTTTGAAGAGATCTCCTCTTAGCCAGGACTCCAGGGTAAGGAAGCTACTGTGAGGTGGAAGGGTGTTGGGAGATGTTGTGGTAAGGAGGGTGTTTGTGGGCAAGAAGGGCCTGTGGGCCAGACTGGTCACAGCTCTACGAGAAAGGGAGCGTGCGTGCAGAGAAAGTTCTGCCGTGGCAGGAGACTAAGTGGTGGAGATGGGCGGAGGCCCATTGCAGCCTCTTCCGTGTCAGAGGCTTCACTGGTCATGACTCTGAGATGGGAGCAAGGAACGAACCTAGGCATGAGAGAGCTTTTCATTTCCCCCATTCTTCATTCATCCATCCATTCATTCTATCCTTCAATTGAGTGTCTGTTTGTGCATGTACATGTGCACATGATGTGGAGTCCAGAGGTCAACTTTGGATATCATTCCTAAGAACCCTTTCATGTTGATTTTTGAAGCAGCATCTCTCACTGGAACCTGAAGTTTGCCTGTTAGGCTAGACTGGCTGATCAGCAAGTCCCAAATATCTTCCAGTCTCTGACTCTCCAGTGCTGGATTACGAGCATGGAATACCATGTGCACCTTTTGGCTTCTGGGACATTGAATTCAGGACCTCATGCTTACAAAACAAGTACTTGGTTGACTGGGATATCACTCCAGCCCATCTTTTGCTTTATTCAAGCTTACATCCACTCATTATATAATGCTTGTTCATCTGAATCTCGATTTGTCTATGTTGTTTCTCTCTTACCTTCTATACAGTGCTGGGCATAGACGTCACTTCTCTCACTCTCCCTTTACATATTCTCCTTTTCCTATCGCAGTGGTGTTGGAGAACGGAATAGGCATCCTCCCCACTAGGATTTTAAGAACCTCTATGTATGTTCCAAATAACCAAAGCCCACCTAGCTTGACTTGGCTGTCTTACGTCTTATGCCCTAAGCTCAGTATTGGAAGCATTTTCCTCACTTCTTCACATGTGCTGAGTCAGCGCCAGTGTGGTACTTATTTATCCCAAGTCTCCATTGAGAGGGGAAGAAAGGGGTGAGGTGAAAAAGAACAACAGAGCTCTCAGACTGTGCGATGTGAATGGGACCTCTGAATAATGGCAGTGCCTCACTCATGGTCTTGCTTTGTTCAGTCCTGAAGCACTTGAGGTTGAAGTTCAGAAAAACAAAGCAGTTTCATAATAGCAAACGTGGCTGGAAATTTCAAGTGTCTTCAAGGGCATTTGACATCAATGAGCTCAGTGATGGAATAGCCAAGGAAAGACAGTGTTGTTAATGTGCTAAATTAAAAGGCTAATCAAAGAGGCCAAGGCTACAAATGAGAACAGGAACACAATTAGTTAATGGAGGGTTCAGAGTAATATGGGATATCTCTCTCTCTCTCTCTCTCTCTCTCTCTCTCTCTCTCTCTCTCTATCTCGTGCATTATTACTTCACATTTTCCTCATTGGACTCAACTAATGAAAAGGGGGAAAATGGAATACTACTCATTACTTTGTAAACTTCTGCCAAAGACAGCACAATTTCCTGTGTGGAGTGATCTGTGTCTCCCCCATCTCTGTCTCTGTCTCTGTCTCTCTTTCTCTCTCTCTCTGTCTCCATAAATACACACACAGAAGCAAGGTTCTCTGAAACATATACCATCATTTACCATGTGAAGGCTTCTTTTGAGATGTTTTAAGACATTAAAATAGCTAAAATCACGGCCTTTGGATCAAGGCGATGCTATATTCTAAATTAGCATCTACTGTTCTTTGAATGTATAATATCTTCCTCTTACCTTCAGAGGACACATTCTAAGACCCATAATAGATGCCTGAAGCACCAGATCTTATTAGACTTTAGATATATGTTTTACTATCTTGTATACAGGTATCCATGATCATCTGTAAATATGATAATATGTAAATTGGGCACACCTTATAAGAGGTTACTGAATAGAATGATAATAAATAGAACAATAACAATATACTATGATGAAGTTATAAAGATTACTTATGATATGTGGATCAGGCTGAGTATGTAACTCAGTTGGTAGAGTGCTTATCTAATATGTAAAAGATCCTGGGTCCAGTTCCCAGAACCTAATAAAATCAGGTAGAGATCTCCATATCCATGATTCTATCATATGATAGGTAGATACAGGAAGATCAGAAACTCAAGGCCGTCCTCAGCTATATATTGTGTTCAAGACAAGCGTGGGCTGCATGGGACACCATCTCAAGACAATCAATCAAGTATAAGGATCAACCATTTCTGGAATTTTCTGTTTACTGTTTTCAGGTAGTGATTGTCCACAGATAGCAAAAATACTATAAACTGAAGCCTCAGTGTCTCAGCGCTACTGCCTGCGCCTCCCGCCCCCCATCTCTAAGACTGGACTGTCATTGGCATAGGGCTGGTTCTAGAAGCCAGAATTGTTCCTGTGAAAATATGCATTAGTGTGCATTTGTGTACAGAGTGCTGGGATTCATAATGACTTTTTTGTTGAGATCTGCCTGCCTCTGCCTCCCAAGTGCTGGGATTAAAGGTGTGAATCAGCACTGCCCAGCTAGATTCAGCCTTTTAAAAAATGTTTTTTGCTTGTCTTTGTACTTTTGGAGATCAGGGAACAACTTTTGAGAGTCCATCCTCTCCTTTCAGTTTTATGTGGATTCCAGGAAATCAAACTCAAGTCATCCTGGCTTGTGCAACAAGTACTTTCCCCATCAAGCCATCTCTTTAGCCACAGTTTTATTTCTGTTTTTTATCCATCCACGTACTGGTCATCAGAGGACATCCTAATTTCTCACTGACTCCTTTTAGTTTATCAGTGTCCCGACAGTACCATCTCTAAGCAGTTTGCACAGCAACCTTGGCTAGAACCTTTCTTAAAGTTTGGATTGAAGATCAACTGATTAATTGCAAGAAAGCTACTTTAAGTCATAGAAGGCAGACAGTTGTTTGATAAAGATTAGCCCTCCCCATCAGTATCATTATTCTGGTGAAATGAATTCATGTTGCCTCAGCATGTCTGTGGGTGTAACCTGAGGAAGGTCACAGTGGCCCTCTCCCTAGCAGAGTGTAAACAGTTCAAAAAGAGGGTTTTGGTAAATGTGCAGTCCTGAGTACCAGTGCTCTCTGTACCAGGCCCTCATCGTGTGCTCTTGGGCGTTTTGTTTATCTCTGCTTTTAAGTGGGCACAGAGCCTGAAGAGGGTACAGCTACTGGTAGTTGTCCCCAGCTCAGCACCTACTGAGTACTGAAGATGTGCTGTTTTGTGGTTTTCTTTTCTTCTCTCACTAATGCTAGGTGGAAAAAAGAAAAACAAAACACAAGACCCTGGAGGAGGATGGAAAACGTCTATGATACAGACAGTTCTAATATTTAGATTCTAAAACAATTAATACTGAGAGAGGAACTCAGAGATCTGAAAAATGGGGAGCAGGAAATGTCATGAGCAGGCTGGTGAGGTAACCCAGTGATAAAGACATGTGGGTCCCCACGATCTAGAACCCACATGGTAGAAAGCGAGAACTGATTCCCACAAGTGTCCTCTGATTGCTGCATCTATGCCATAGTATGCACACTTACACACATACCACATACAATAAAAAATAAATGTATAAGATTTGTAAAGAAAGTATCATGGATATTCTGTGTCCTCAAAAGAGCAATGATGACTTGGTTGCTGAAAATTGAATCAATACCTGGATGTTGTTTTAAAAAACAGGAAACCTATAACAATAATGTTCTTATGCTATTAGCTCCTATTTTTGATATTACTATTATTTTGACATTTTATGTAAGTTTCAATATATTTTCCATATGTATGTCCTTGCATATCATTTTCTCTGAAAACACTGGAATCCTCCTGTAAGTGTATCCAGATAAAACTTGTTTCATAAAGCCTTCCTAATGTCACTAATTTTGACATAGTTTGTAAATTTAGTGTCAGTTTTAGTATCTGGATATACCATGATCCATTTGCTAATTTGTCTACTACTAGATAATAGAGTCATTTTTAAACAAGTCCATAATGGATGTCATTGAGAGAAAATAACTTTAAAGTGTACAATATGGGCAAACAAGGGCAAACAGACAACTCAGAAGGGAGACATTCAAAGGCCAGAATATTTTGTGCATCCTCCCAATGTCAAATGAATACAAACTAAAATAGTATGCTTTGTTGAATTGAGAGAAATTGTAAGTAGGGTAATTTGCTGAGTGCTTTCTAGGACTGGAATACTTGCTCGCGGGTTTTTGAGTGGGAATCCAAAGTACAAAACATTTTTACAAGTTAATTTACAAGTCTAAGGTATTTTACTGAGGCAAGGAGAGGAAGGGAAAGATGGCAGGGTACAGCTAGGCTGCCTGATGGTGTATAAGTCTGGATGGTTCAGTAGAAAATGGAACTAGGTGATTTTGGAGAAGACCTGGATTCAGTTCCTAGCATCCACATCAGTTGGGTCACAATTGCTTACCACCCTAGTTCCAGGATGTCAACATTCCTTTCTGGTCTTCATAAGTACCTGCACTCACATACTACACACACACACACACACACACACACACACACACACACACACACACAAATACACACATATACATATACGCACACAGGAAGAAGAGGGGGGAGGATACTAAAACCCAATAAACTGTAGTTTGGAGATTAAAGAATGCCTTCCGAGGAGCACTCAGGATTGAGGAAGAGCTGTGGATGCAGACAAGCATGGTCCTGACTACTACCATTTGTAGTGGGTAATTTGTCCTTCTGTGGTAGCATACTACTTCTCTCCATTCTTACTTCTGTTATCTATTACATACCAATTTGGGGATATCTGTAGTGTTCAATAGCATCACATGCATAGAGATATACAATATTAATGTTTTCTCATAAAATCTCTGAATAGCAACTGCATACAGATAGCTCTCCTCTATCTTGGAGGATGTACAATGCCCTCTTGTGCTTGGAGACTATTAGGCATTAAGCAGAAGAGAGAATTCAGAGAAATGAATGCTCTGGGATGGCCAGAACTGTCTCTGTTCTGTTCCAGAGTCTTGGCAAAAATAACTGCACAATGTAGAAGTGCATGGTTGAACAAGAGCAAAGAACTTTAGTGGAAGGAAGATGCTCAGAGAGAGAGCTGGTGAACATAAGTTTATATAGCCAAATGCATCTGCTGAGAGGTTGTAGGCCCTGTGTTGAAAGTGGTGCTTTTGCTGGGTGGTGGTGGTACACACCTTTAATCCCAGCATTTGGGAGGCAGAGCCAGGCAGATTTCTGTGAGTTCTAGGCCATCCTGGTCTACAGAGTGAGATCCAGGACAGGCACCAAAACTATATAGAGAAACCCTACCTCTAAAAACCAAAAAAAAAAAAAAAAAACACCAAACAAACAAAAAAAGTGGTGCTTTTTAAGGAGATTGTAGAACATCTGTTAGGACTTAGGACGAGGAGGGAAGATTACTATGAGACTATTAGAAGACACATATTGTGGGTCTTTAAGCCATAGAGCATAGTCAGTCAAAGTCTGGCACTTTTTAAAAAGGTGTATGTTTGCTACAGGCTCTGCTCACAAGCCTGTCCTGAGTCCTTGTTTCTCTTAGTGTTAGAATCTGGCAGGTCCTCCATAGTCAGTGAGCTAGGGAGGCCTCCGTAGATTGTTTGTCTCTGGCTTTTAGCCGCATCTCACATCCAAAGATTGCACAGCTGCAAAGCCCACGAAGTGTGGAAAATAAGAATTACTAGGTCGACAGCCAAGACCGTAGTCCCTCAGCAAGCCTTACCCTGTAGCCTGTGGCTGCGTCCGTCTTGCCACAGCGGTACCATTCATGTGAAGTGTCCGTGAGCTGCTGATTGTGGCATTCAGTCTGGGCTGGGCCTGCTTACATAAAGGCATAGTCAGAAAAGGCCGTGACTTTTCCGTCTTCTAAAAGGAACACACAGGACCAGCAAGACGGCCTAGTGGATAATGACATTTGCCTCCATGCCTGATAGCCTGAGTTTGATCCCTGGAACTCACGTGGAAGACAATTGACTCTCAAAAGTTGTCTTCTGACATCCACATGTGTGCATGAGCACACACACACACACACACACACACACACACACACACACACATACACACTAAATAAATGTTTAAAAAGAAACACACACCTATCTTACCATAGTTTCACTGTTGTCTGTGGGGCTCTTTTCTCTGTTAAAACCTCAAACTAGAAAAGACAAGTGAAGCCGGGCGGTGGTGGCGTACGCCTTTAATCCCAGCACTCGGGAGGCAGAGGCAGGTGGATCTCTGTGAGTTCGAGGCCAGCCTGGGCTACCAAGTGAGTTCCAGGAAAGATGCAAAGCTACACAGAGAAACCCTGTCTCGAAAAACAAAAAACAAAAAAAAAAAAAAACAAAAAAAAAAAAAAAGAAAAGACAAGTGAAAACACCGTGCTGTCTTTAGCCCTGCACAGGAAATCTCTTCTCTGCCTCCCTTCATTGTGGGGCTCCACTAGTCTCTGTGCAAATAGAGGAGAGTGCAGAAATATTCTGAGATCATAGGATTGTCTTTGGTGAAGAGTTGAGTTCCTGCCTTCCAGGACCACTTCTTTAAGATATCTTCAGAGGACTTAAAGAGAGCCAAGCACTCCAGGATATTTATGAATCATGAGACTTAATAGAGACCAAAGTGGATCCTATTATTGATGTGCTTACTGCTTCATTAAATTCCCCTTAAGGTTTGCAGCATGGATAAGGATCATTTGCAATAATAATTATGCCGTGATCGATTGATTGGGTCTGACATTGCACTTGTCACCTTGAAATGCAGAATCCATCTATTTTCGACAGTGTGAACATTTTTCGCTAATCTTGCACACCAGCAGACTATAGTTTATTTTTATGGAGCAAGTACAATTTATAAAGTTTGGAGACATAACATTAACCTTTTGCAAAAAAAAATGAAGTATCACTTGTCATTTTACAAATAAATGAAAATCATCCAACTAACAATATTTTTGAGATTAGAAAACACAGTCTAATTTCAAAAAGAATTTTTCAAACAAACAAAAAATGCAGGCACTTCCAATGACTGATAGAAGTGTATTGAAAGTGTTTAAGTTGACGAAGTCTTCTCATAGACCATTGAAGCATTGGACTGAAGGATGGGAGTGGTGGCTGAGTGCAGTTGCTGCTCTTGTAGAGGACCCAAGAGCAATTCCTAACACACATGTTGGATAGCTCACCACTCCAGGAAATCCTGTGCCTTCTTTTGACCATGGCAGGCACTCATATGCATATGCACACATTTACACATGTAGACATCTAAATACATATAAATAAAAAAATATTAATACATTGCCGGGTTGAGACTAGCTTTGTTTATATGTGTAGACACATACACACATGTGTTCATGCACAGACACAGCCATTGGTCCACATCTTTTTCTATGCATCTACCTGTCTGTCTTTCTGTCTACCTATCTATTTACTCTTTATATTTGCTGTCTGTTGCTCTTTAACTCCATCTGTGCCTAAATAAATATTGTAAATGTCTACCTCTGAAGCATGTGGGTGCTTTGCAAGATTAGAGTGAATCTTACTCCATGCAAGACTTGGTACATTTCTTTTCAGGGTGTAATTTTTTTTTAAGAGGAAAAAAGAAACAAGTGACCTCATTCTCCTGTGTTTGCATCCACTTGGATTTTGTAGATGCTTTCTGTCTTGAGCTTGTGATGTGCCCAGTCTCCAGTCTGTTTGGCAGCGAATAACCATTTATAGATTTGCTTATTCAGGATTAAGTTTTGGGCCTGGTACTCAGAATAAATGAGGTGGGTGTGGCTCTTTTCTATGTGACCCTATATTCCAACAAGGAGGACAAAGTTGGGGTGTACTAACTCCAGTGAGAAATACAGGATATGTATGATTGGTATGGGGGGAAAAGTTAACAACGTACTAATGAATTGACAGATAACAGATAACAAGAAGCAGAATATGTTATATTCCTGTTTAAATGACGTTACAAATAGTGATGTCTAAGCTGAGTCACATGATTACTGATAGCCCACAGTTACTCATAGTGTCCTGGTTACACTTCTGTGGCTGTGACAAATGCTCTAACCAAAAGTGAATGAAGGATGAAGGAGTTCTTTTTAGCTTACCCTTTCAAATTACAGCTTGTCAGTAAGGGAAGTCAAGGCAGGAACTTGCTATTCCTTATAACCTGTAACCAAGGGACTTACTTCAGAACCAAGGAAGTATAGCAGGAACCATGGAGGGGGATGCTTGCCAGATAGCTCACAGGGTCAGTTATACTAAACTAGCTTTTTTACATAGTTCAGGAATGCCTGCCTGGGATAGTGCCACCCACAGTGGGCTGGGCTCTCTTACATTAATTAACAGTCAAGACAATCACCCACAGACATGCCCACAGGCCAATTTGATCTAGGCAATTCCTCACTTGAATTCTCCTCTCATATGATTCTCAGGCTGTGTCAGGTTGACAGTTAATGCTAATCAGGACACATGGCATATAGTTAAGACCCAGTAACCTTATGAGAAAATGATTACTGTTACGTCTATTATGAATGTGAAGTTAATAGAGTCTACAGAGCTTCCAAATTGCTGAGCGATTGAGTAACAGAGAACTATTATTTAAACCCAGTAAGTCGGTCTTCAGAGCTAGGGCTTTGTAACTATCTAATTCTACATGTAAATAATATATTTATAAATATCTGAGCATGAATTTAAGTACTTAGGTATTCATAAAGGAGCAAATGCACATACCCTCACATACCTTTGAAAGAGTTCATAGCTAGTAATATGGCTGATTTTTGCTTAACACTGCCCTTAAATTTTCCACTGTCATATGTATTACTTATATAATAATATAAAATAGTAAAGGTCATTATGTTTCACACAGGATATAATCAACAAGCATGGTGGCACTGAAATTTGTACAGAAATATATCTGCATTAATTGCTTGTCTCATTGAACTTTGAAAATACCTGACGAAAGCAATTTTAAAAAGGGAGGATTGATCTTGGCTCCCTGTTCCAGGAGATGTAATCCATCATGGCAGGGAGGGCAGAAAGGCAGGAGCTTGAGGTGGGTCACATGTGTCCATAATCAAATTTCAGAGAGAGATGAGGGCTGGTGCCCAGCTCATCGTCTCTGTTCATTTAGTGTGGAGCTCAGCCTCTGGAACAATAGCACTCCCATTCTGGGTGGGTCTTCTCACCCAAGTTACTACAGTTTAGGCAATCCTTCACAGACAAACCGAGAGACTTGTTTGTATGGTTATAAATGCTTCAAAGTGCAATCAAGATTAACCGTCCCAACATCTAAGATGCCAAACAGCGTTTCGGAAATCCCCAGATCTGTTGCCTAAAGTACTTTTAAATTTCAGCCATGAAAAAATAGCACTGACTTAAGACAGTGTTTGAAATGTCCTCCTTTGTGCTAGGATTCACGTGGACAATTGAAACCTCCTGACTGTTCTGGAGGACAATTGTGCAAAGAATAAAATAATTGTATTTTTTACCTGTGAAAGCTATCACAGAATGTTTCTGTGCTCAGAAGAAGCAGTCAGTAACTGGATTGGGCTTTGGAGATGATTGTTAGGAGGTCGGATGCAAAGAAAATAGTAATCTGAAAATTGAATTCTGGCCATTCTCCAACAAGAGTTTTATTTAGTTGTAAAAGGGAGAAAGGAGGCAGAAGAGATGACTCGGCAGATAAGAATGCTTGCTACTCTTGCAGAGGACCTAAGTTCCCAAGTTCAATTCCCAGCACACATGCTAGGCAGCTTATCACTGCTTATCACTCTGACACCCTCTTCTGGCTTGTGTGGGTTCACAAATACAGGTGCATAGACACACACACACACACACACACACACACACACACACACACACACACACACAGAGTAATAAACCTTTAAACAGGAAAAATATCTCCCAAATTTCCCTTTATTACTACTAACAGTGATAATAAAAATAGAACTTAATTTCCTTTTGTGTTTTGCACATGGAAAATCTAAAACCACTAGATAAATAAAGCAATTTTGAATCAGCCCTTGCAAATACTGATACTACAGTCTTCGATTTACTTGTTCTAACTGATAATTATTTTATTTTGTAATGATGTTAAGTGATATGACTTCAGTGGACACAACATTTCTGGTGTTGAATTCTGATTTTTCCCTAAGCTATCAATACCTAATCTGATCCTCTCTTATAAATAGTGACCCCGGTCACCTCTAAAATCATGGGAGTAAACTCCAAGGAGTCCTGTTGTTACCAGAAGTTTGGGGTACAGATATTCAATAACACACGTTAAATAATCATAGAATAGGTTTTGCCTTAGATTATTTTTGCCCAGGTATATCCTAGTGTCAATGTTCTGAATACATTTAAGTTAGGCTAGACTAAATTCCCCTGTTTGTTAGGCTAGATGCATCCTTTTCCTTTATGTTTTCAACTTATGATTAGTTTATCAGGCTATAATCCCAGCATAAGTTGAGAGGAACTTAATATTTTAGGAGATATCTAGCCACGACTATATGAAAAGTGTGGCCAAGATTAAGTTATGACAACAGCAGCATTCATGTATGGGAGATAGTGGCTAGTAAGAACTGTCTGAGACTCTAAGATTTTAAATTCTCTTCACCTCTCATACCCACCTTCCAACACAATAGAGGACATAACATAAGCTATGCTGTTGAAATGTGAAGCTGCTTATAGAGAAGAGATGGTGTAGACTGTAAGTCTTAAATTAACCTAGCCCCTCTCTCTGAATCCTTTCATCAGGAGACAATGCCCAGCAAATCAAAATAGACTTTAGTTTCCCCTTTCTAGAACTCTTTATAAAGGGATTCAGACTGGGTTTTCCTCCTTACCTTTCTGTGCCTAGAATGTATCAACAAAATTACTTAATAATAGTCACTTCATTTTCTGTAGATAAAAATTAGGACATGTCTGCATGGCTGTGAAGGGATGAGAATCTTTCCAGCACAGAAAACATTAAGTTCTCCTCCTCTTTTCCTGGATGTGCATTCTTCTTTAGAAGCTACAATTGACCTAGAAAGTGTGGCAGGAGGGTGACAGTGACTAAAGATTGTGGGAGAGTGACAGAGGGATGCGCTGAGGGGAGATGCTGTGTAATCATTCTGATCCTGGAAATAAGATGCATGGATGACCAGTTAGAATACAGTAAGGTGTACTTAACTAAAGTTGTGCTCAATACAATTTAATCTCTGATGATTTGTAACAACCTTGGGTCATTGTGAGCATGGACTCTGAAGTCACAGGTTTTGGGAGAAGGGTAAACATCCAACCCCTACTGAAGCTGTCCACACATGTGTGCAGCCCTCTGCATTGACAGGGAAGAGTGTCTTTATATGTGTAAGTCTGTTTTTGGCAAAGTCTCTGAAGATCTTCCTAGCTGAACAGGGTAACATATGCCTTTTAGATATTAAGATATATTGAGGCCAACGTTTCCTCTTTTACTCATGTGGTTTATCCAGTAAGCACTTGATGAGTGTTTAGTGTCTTTGATGTAAGTTTTTAGGTGTATGATATAGTGTGATGGACAGGGTGAGCCCTTTATCTCACCTGTTTGTATGTGTTAGAATGCTTGAACATTATACCCTGGAAGCTGTTAAATACATATCATTTACTATAAATATGATAGGAGTTTAAATTAATAAAATCCAGCAATATCTGTTACAATTATGAATGTGTACATCCTTTGCAGAGGTAGAAACTTTCCTTAGAGATTGACCCAGCCACATGCAGAGATGTGTCATGGGGCTTGTGGCAGCTTACTTGGTTGTGCCCACCAAATGGAGAAGCAAGACATGATATGTTTTTATGATAGAGTACTCTGCAGCTATAAGCAGAATAAGGTCACTAGGCTGCACTGATATTGAAGTAACTCTCAGACACATGGTGAAGGGGAAAATCATAACAAGCAGCAGTATGAATGGCAGGTTTCCATTGCCAATTGAATGGAAAAGTCCCTCTCTCTCTCTCTCTCCCTCTCTCTCTCTCTCTCTCTCTCTCTCTCTCTCTCTCTCTCTCTCTCTCACCTACCTCAATATTTAACACCATTAGGAAGAAATGGCAAACACCATTATGTTTTGAAAAGTTGGTTCTAAGCAGAGAGGGTGGTCAGACAATGACCTCTTATTTTAAATATTTACAAGGTGCATTATTGGGTGTTTGGTTTAGGAAACAAATTATTAAATAGGTCTACAAAGGACAGAGGTAGATTATTTTCATGTTTATCTTGGGATTCTTATATCTATTTTATGCAAATGTCTCCTGAGCTTGCTATTAGGTCTCCCTCCTTTATCATGCCCCTAAACAAAGGAGAGGAGAGAGAAGTCTTGCAATTGCCCCCTTCCATTAGGTTTGCTTCTAGCCAATGAATGGAGGATTTTCCTCTTGCTTCTCAGAACACTCAGAACCATTTGTAACTGAAGGAAAATGAGCCCCCTGGGATAAAGCTCACCTGAAAAGTGATGCTCTATGAGCCGGTGAGGGTGGGTGCCTGTGGGCCAGGAGCGGCTTAGCTAAGGGAAAGTCTGCATGGCTAAAGACTGGAAAAGGAGAGGGTGGTACTTCACAGAGCCCAGGAAGCAAGTCTAGCCTAAAAAGATAGGATGCTAAAGTCAATGTCAGCATGTAGAAATGGGACTTCTATTTAGGTGCCAGAGATTTAAGCTTTGAAATATTTAATGTGGAAGAAAGAAGATCATCCCTATACATTTATTCATTCATTGTTTAAGAATGTCAGACCAACATTCTTCTGACACAGTTGCTATGCTATATGATGGGGTAATAATGCTCACGACTGCCTCCCTGAAGTCACACAGGTGGCAGAGGCTTCTATCCATATAACCCCACAGACAAATGACAATGAAATGATTGAGGAGAGTTGCTAGTAAGTAACATAGCCCTGCTCATCTCACAGGGTAGATGGCTTCCCACTCACCTCTTTATTTACAAACCTGCTGAGATAAATCATTAATAAAATTATCTATATGGGCTGGAGAGATGGCTCCGTCATTGCAGTTTGCCTTGCAAGCACGAGGAACTGAGTTCAAGGCCTAAAACCCGTGTACAAAAGCCAAGCTTGGTAGCACATGCTTGTAATGCCAGTGCTGGTGAGAGAGGCTGGTGGGTCCCTGGGACCCACTGGCCAGTTAGTCTTGCCTACTTGGTGAGCTCCAGCAAATGAGAAACCCTGTCTTAGTTAGACAAGGTGGATAGTGCCTGAGGGTCAGAACCTGAAATTGACCTATGGCCTCCACATGCAAGCACACAAATATGTGCACTCATACACACATAGAACACCCACCCACATATGATGAAAACATGAGGGAAAGTGAAGTTAAGTCATTTTCCTGTGACAGGAAGTGTGAGTGGAACCAAGACGTGAACACAATTACAGAGAAGCTCACATGTAAGATTAGCATGAGAACATGTGGTTCCTTGTTTTAGCTTTAAAATCCAAGACCCTCACGCATATAGTTGTTAATAAGGAGCCATATCTCTACTGACATCAGTGTAGTTTCTCTGGTGACATTTGAGGTATTAATTTGGACACAAAGGAACATAAACTACTTCGCACAGGTAAATGAAACAGAGGCTAACAGAATAGAACCTAGCAATAATAGTCACAGAAGACTTCTGATATTTTTGTTCATTGTGTAAATCATGTTACACAGAGATTTAGGAGACAAATCATTGACTTAGGGCTGAAATGTTTATATTTATTCTAGTCCCCAGAGCAGTGAAGAATGCTTAGGATTGGGTGTTTCTCCCAGAGGTATCTGTAATATGAAATTAGAATTTTTAATTTGAGGTCATAGAAAGACACTAGCATATCCATACAACCCCTGGAATTATATTGTACAGTATTTTTTAAGGGAGAGTCTAGATTCCTTTTATTTTCTTATTATCCTCACATGGCATTATGCAATGAAAGAAAGAAAAAAGATTAATAAAATCCACTGTTCTCTAAAAGCCAAGAGCTGTGGTTTCCTATTTTGAGACATTTGGCAAATCTCATTTTCCTACAGATGTTGTTGGACATAAATTGATGTTTTCAAGAAGCAAATAGAATATTCTGCAATGCTCAGAATTAAGGAGTTCAATGTGATCAGATGGGGCTTTGTCAAACGGATGCATCTGAATTAACTTATGCCATGCAAGTCAACGTCTGAGTATAGTGCTTCTTCCCAGCTAATCAATGAAGATTAATATTCTATGGGAACCTGATTTTGTAGATGAGGTTCAGCCACACTATTTCCCCTACCAATTTTTCCTCCTGGTAAATAAATCATCTTTATTGTCCTGTATGAATTTACTTGGCTCTTTTAATAGGCTTTGTAAGAATAATGCTTCCTTTGATTATATTATATTTTTAAAAGCGTGCAAGTGTGGAATGTGCTGCTGGGGGAAGGGCAGCGAGGAATGGAAGACTTGCTGAATATATCAGTTTTATCAGCTCGTCCCCTGTGTGTTAAAGCAGAGGAAGCAATGCCCCTGCATCCAGGGAGTCTTCCCCGCAAGTCACTGAGGGTTTGCTGGGATAAAAATGGTTCCTACTTCTGCTTCATATCAAACTTTTCCTGTGGAAGATTAGATTATTCCAAAAGGACTTGATCTTTATAAAACTATTTATAAAACTATTCTGGTTGCTATTTTGAATCCTTTTTATCTTCAAGGTGTTGGCTAGTTTATTTGATTTTTCTTCTCCCAAAGGAGGGAAATAAACTTTTTAATTCCAGCACTACCATCCACACAGAGATTGATCCACTGAATTGAAAAGCTGCTGACTGTGGACTCTCAGCTACTGCAGGTGGTCTCATTCACAATTAATAGAGTGGATTCTCACACTGCATTCTCAAAGGTTTAACCCTGAAAGGACAGATATGGTTTGATACATGCACAGTGGACATCAGTGAGACACAGTAAGGGATGAAGGAGAGGAGAGAAGGCAGACAGGAAGGACAGAAGGTAGGTAGGATATAGGAAAGGAGAGATGATAGATAGATAAATAGACAGGCAGGCAGACAGACAGACAGATAGATAGATGATAGTCAGAGATAGACTGGGTGGAGAGAGATGGAGAAAGAGAGAAGAGGAGGAGGAAAGGAAGCAAAGGAGAGAGGCATTTGATGGAAACAAAAAGTACTCTATGATCTTGTACACTAGTCTGAGTCATTCATTATTAATGTCACTGATGAGAAGAAATCAGAACCTCCCTGGCTTTCTACATCTCTATGTGTCATATATCATTTACTGTCAGCAGAATGATCTTTCAAAGACATGTTGTCCATGGAGTCAAAGCCTGATGGGCGCCTATGCAGGACCTAAAAGCTCTACTCTGTTTATAGATAGTTTTGAAAACCTTGAGTATGGAAATAAAGCTTCTCTTAAATCTCCTTTCAGTCTATAATGTGTGCTTGCATGTGGTAGAGCACATACCCATACACAGATGAGTGCACAGAGAGGAGGAGGGGGAATTAAGCTTTCAGTAACCTGATGTAGAATACCAGGTTTGAGCTGTGTTTGCTTCAGTTTGCTGTTGGACAAAGGGAAAATCATCTCATATTTTCTGGGCATCTGTTTTAATATTTGTGTAGCATGAGACTTGTAGTGAGAGGAACCAATGTTGACTGTGTTGCAATGCTGCTTATGCTGCTTAGTTGATTTAATTGATGTCCTTTGGAAGGAATCAAATGTCCCTCTCTGATGATATTTGCACCTCCATAAGGAGCCTGGAAGTTGTTGATGATGACTTCATATAAACAGGAACTTAGACCCACTTGACTCCACATAGAGATACTATCCAGAGCTGGATAGGGTGCGTGATGAAATATAGCTACTGGCTCCATCAATTCAAAAATCAGCTCTCTATAAACAAATAATATTTACTTGTTTATCTAAAAGTAAAGAATTAACCTAAGCTCTCTTGGAAGAGACCAACCCTGTGTACAGACATTCCTGGGACTGACTTACAGAGAGACCCTAGATGACAAATTTCATCATGATCCCACACAGAGATGCTCTGCAATTCTTAGCTTTTCTGTACTCTGGTGCTAATTTTATCACACAGCTCAGTGCAAAGGACTGCTGTGAGATATTTCAACAATGAAGATGCTTATAAAGTGAAGAGCTAAAGTTGCATTTCTTTCTTTGCTGGGAGCCCTTCTCCTGTTCACAGTGTCATCCAGCACCTCTCTATGTGGTAGTGTATTACAGAATCATGTGTTATTATTGGCATCGGACCATGTAAGCCCACAAAAGCAACAATATATTGTTCTTCAAGTTCAAGTCTAGTTGAAGATGTACAATGTGTATGATTTTCATGTTGAATACCGTAGCATAGTTTCTTCTCTCTCAACCTTAGTGAATGCATAGTGGACATGCTTGTACATGAATATGTAGAGAGATATTTTGCTTGTGTATTTGAGTGTATGTGTGTGTGTGTGTGTGTTGTCTATGAATGTGTGTGCATGTGTGTAGAGGACAGTTGTTAAACCCTATTGTTCTTCAGATGCTGTCCACCTTGGATTTTTGAGGCATGTTCTCTTATTGGCCAAAAACTCACCAAGTAGGTTAGACTTGTTGGCCACTGAGCCCAAGAGACCCTCCCATCTCTATCTCTCAGGAGCTGAGATTATAAATATTCACCACTGTGTCCTATGTTTGGTGTGGGGCATCTAACTCAGCTCCTCATGTTTGCAAGGCAAGAGCTTTACTTACTGAGTTACTCCAGCCCATATTTTGCTTATATTAAGCCAATATATACTCCTTATATAGATTATTTGACTGAATCATAATTTATTTTCATACTTGTTCTGTTATTGAAAAACCTTATGAGCTTTCACTACCATGTTTTGACAATTATCTGTAATATTTTATGACCAACTCAATACTTGCATATCTGTGGATATGGATATTTTTGGAAGAGTATTTTTAAGGGCTGGAGAGATATCCCAGTGAGTAAGAATGAATGCTATGTATGCATGAGGACCTGACGCCAGCTCCCCAGCACCCATGTAAATGCCAGGTACACCGGTTTATATCTGTAACCCCAGGACTGGGAGAAGGATGGAGACAGGTAGATCTAATAAAAAAAATGTTGAGCTCTGGGCTCAACAGAATAATGCAGAAAATGATATAAGAAGAGACCCAGTGTCCTCCTCCAACCTCCATAGGCTATTTCCTGGGTCAGTACACACACACACACACACACACACACACACACACACACACACACAGCATGACCTTTTTGTTAGGGGTATCCAATGTCTCCTGACACTCTAAATTCCTACCCTTGGGAAGGAAGTGTGTTCCTTCTCTATGCTTTAATAAAGGTACCCAGTGGGCCATGTAGTTTGCATGGAAGCATGCATGAGTGTTAATCACTTGGAGAAACACTCTGGCAATGTGGAAATCAGCACTGGCACATGCTTCCAAATGCAAGTGGCGCCCTGAGCCTAATGAGAAATTGAGTGCCACTGATTCATCTCCTGCAGCCCCAATCTTTCTCTCTGTCATTTGAATGGTTCCCAGACACCTTCCCCTCCTGGGCACAGTCCCTTCAAAGCAGAAAGGAGCCTCCTGCCCCCTTCCCTTCTGTGCTGGAAGGAGCTTCCTCAGGCTCTGAAACTTGTCCCTTCACACTCCACTCCCAGTTTGGGATTCCTAATGTACAATGGACTGACTTGAGGCAGGGAAGACGGCTCAGTCAGTAAATTGTTGGCAAGGAAGATCTGGATTTAAGCGCAAAGCCCAGTTTAGGGTGGGGGGAAGCCTGGTGTGGTGGTGGGATCCCAGTCCTGAGTACCTGGAGACAGAGGATCCTTAAGCTCCCTAACCTAACCTAAGCTAACTGGCCCCTGAAAATCTCTGTCTCCAAAATCAAGATAGAAGGCAATTGAGGAATAACAGCTGAGATTTTCTGACTTCCACATACGTGTTGCAAACATACAAATATGCCTTCATATACATGTGTATAAGCACACACACACACACACACACACACACACACACACACACACACGAACTCCAGTGCATAGAGGATTGGAGGAGAAGGCCTGGGCCTGGTGTGACACTGTGTGGCTTCATTCCTGCTGATGCTGACATCAATCCCTGGTTCTTTCCCAGCTGTCTTTAGACTTAGATGTGGTCACCCATGTGACCTACATAGAGTCAAAGCATGCAGAAGTGATAAATACCCCATGCGAATTGGTTGGAGTTTGAAGTTGGAGCAAACCAAGTGTCTGGGTAAGGGAGGGTTGATTGGCTTTGAAACAATCTAGATAAGACTTTAAACATTAGCTATATAAGGAATGCTTCTTCAGTGCACCAGTATACTGAACTGATTGCTTAAAAATGGTGTTACTTAATGTTCCTCCAATGGGATTTTAAAAGATATACCTTTTGTATTATTTTTCATTTTATTAGCATATATTCATTACACACAATAATGAGTTTCATAATAATATTTTCATATATATGCAGGATATACTCTGATCATACTCACCCTTAGTACTCTGTCTTATCCTCCCCTCCCACAATTCTGGGCCCCTTCCTCTTCACAAAGCACTCCCTTCTACTTGCATGTCTTTTCCTGGTTAAACCTGGATTCTGTATATAAGAGAAAGCATGAGATAGCTGTCCTTCTGAGTCTCGTTGATGTTGCCTAACATGGTGGGCTCCAGTGGTCTGTTCTGCATTCCGTTCCATGGCTTTAATGTAAAAGGCAGGTTTATGTTCTTCTGGAGTTGTTATATTTGTTTTGTTTTTCTTTTCTCCTGTTGTTTTCATTTGTTTGTTTGTTTGTTTTTAAGACAATGTCTTACAGTTTAGCTCAGGTTAGTCTCTATTTTGCAATTCTCTTGTCTCAGCCTCTGGAGTTGCTAGGATAACATGTGTGTGCCATCTTTCCCTGTGGAGTGTTTTTTTTTTTTTTATTGTTCATAAAAGAGGACCAGGTGATGGATAAACATCCTGGCCACAGTGAGCCTTTAAGGTGACCTCTGATCATTCATAGAGGAAACATCATTTTGAATGTGTGCTGATTTCCAGGATCATTTTTGGACTTCAGCTATACAGCAATGAAAATTGTGCACAAAAGCGCTACCTCTGTGAAGCTCATTTTCTTATGAAAAATAAAAAAGCTGACATTTTATTTTTGGGTCTAGTTGTACATGTTTACAATCCAGCACATGAGAGGTGGCCATAAGCAGATCAGGAGTTCGAGGCCAGTGTCTGTGAGCCAAGAATCTGAGCCTCTTTTCTGAGTGATTTTGATAGCTGGGGCTGGGGCTAACAGGTTGCCAAGACTGGACTAGGCTGGGATACACCTCTAAGCTCTCTGTTGTGACTGCTACAAGACTTAGAAGTTCTATTGTCAAGTTTTTTATATGGGCCTTTCTAGAATGCTTGCTCAAGGCAGGGTTCCTGGTTTCCCCTAGGCTAAGCAGTTCAAGAGAGAATGAGGACTCCCACAAAGAGGAAATGGTTGTTTCATTATCTGATCTTACCAATGAAATTCCATGTTTATACTTTATTCTGTTCATTAATTCAATTAATTAATCTGGTTCATTTTGAAGTGGAGGGACTGACATAACAGCAGAGGTCACTGAGGACTATCATAAAGACTACCCACTACACTCATTAAATGTCTATCTTGAGGGATACGATAGGACTTGGGGGTTAAAATAAGGAGGTTTGAAGACTGGAGCTCAGAAACCCAAGAACTCAAATAAATTTAAGGGACACATGGCAGCCTGTGTATAATTCCAGCTTTCAGAAGGCAGAGGCAAGGGATCCCCGGACCAAACAAGCTGCCCTCATCTTATCAACATACTCCAAGTCCAAGCAAAGACTACCTCAAAGAACAAGGCTGAAAGTGATCAGGAAGAATCCCAGATTAGCATTGGACTTCCACACGTACACATGGTGCACCTGCGTTCACAGGTGAGCATGCATAAACGTATACAAGAACATGACACTCAAACAGATACACAGACACACAGACACACACACACACACACACACACACACACACACACACACAGAGAGAGAGAGAGAGAGAGAGAGAGAGAGAGAGAGAGAGAGAGAGAGAGAACAATACCTACCCTGTGATGCACTGAGAAACAGAAATGGAATGAAATTTATTGAAGACTAAATGACTAAATGTTGAAACAGGTACATGTTAAGTTATAATGATAACTCTTTCCTGCTCATGTAAATATGAGCAGAAAGTGAGGCGCAGGAACGGAGCCCAATGTGCCATGTGCATCTCTTCACTCAGTCTTCACAGCAGCCTTCTCAAGGTGGTACCAGTATATGTCTATTTTATAGATAAAGAAACAGAGGCATAGACAGCCATTTGGAATTCACTTCTTTGAGTAACGCACTATTGGCCCATCCTTTTTGCCATATCCATTGTGTTTCGAGCATGATTCCCACCTTCTCAAATACAGACAAAGAGGATGTCTGTGCACACAGGCCAACACTCACCACCATTGTTGATAGATATGTTTAAGAGGGAAGGGCAAGATCTCATTCTCTCAAAGGGAACATGAATCTGGAGAGTTTTCCAAAGTGCTTTTGAGGCAAATGTATTATAGTTCACGGTCAGGGTTCCCAGTGGGGTTGGCAGCCTCACAGTCAAAGGCACCAGCATCTCTCCTCTTCCAAATTTCCCCTCTCAAACCAATTTATTGCAATGAATAAACTTTATTCCGATTTATTGGACTGAATCCTCACTTCACAAGCAAATAAACAGGCAATAAATAGTCGAGCTCTGGGCTTGTTGCTGCTCCAGCTTACTGTACATTTCCATTCAACAAATCTATTAAAGCTTAAAACTGAATGTTTTGAAAAAAGAAGAATAAAACCCCTAGCACCAGTCAAGGACCGCAGAGTTGGAAAATGCAGTTCACGTTGACATGATGGGATTCCAGCAGGGCTTCCATTAGAGGGGTCATTAAGCAGCTCTCTACTCACTGTTCGGGTGAAGGAAGACAAAGAGGACTCTGGGAGTGCCTACCACGCATTTGACTGATGGTCACTGATAACCCTCTCCTTACCAGGCTTGCTACTAGGCATATCATGACACACAGGACGAAGACCATCACCTCAAGGCCTGGTGAGACTAATGGGAATGGCCAATGGTGATTTAAATAATCCACGATGTGTAATAGACAAAGGAAACGTGAGGCTCTCTGAGAGCAGCTTCTGAGAGAAGATTTCTGGGAGGAAGAGTTATCTAAGCTGAGTCTATCAGCTGAGAAAGAGTTTGAAAAGTATGGGTAAAGGAGGGGACAGTTTACCAAACACTGAGTTAAAAAGCAGCCAAAATCATGATGTGTCTGCAGAACTCTTCAAGTCCAATGCCGCTGATGAACGGAGTTTGAAGTGGGCAGTAGGGAGGTGAGGCAGACAGACAACAGAAAAGGAAACAGGGAGAGTATGGGATGTGTTGGGGCTTCTAAGCCATGTTATTATTTTAGAAGCAAGTGTTTGAAGCAAACGTTTTGTTTTTAACGTATTTTAATTGATTTATATGACGGTTACTTTTTGTTGTTGTTTATCAAGACAGTGTTTCTTCCTGTAGCCCAGGCTGTCCTGAAACTCACTCTGTAGACCAGGCTGGCCTTGAACTCAGAGATTAGCCTGCTTCTGCCTCCCCAGTGCTGGGGTTAAAGGCGTGGCCACCAGGCCTGGCTACTGTTACTTATTTGCAGAGTACACTAACATATTTCAAGCTAACAGATAAAAGTGTTCATGTCATTCACCAACCTCATTTGTGATTTTTTTATAGAATATTTTAAAAATACACTAAAATTAATGACAATATATTAATTAGCTGAGGAGCAACACTGAATATATTACCTGCATGCATCCTTCTATACTCTTTAATGCCTAGAATTCTTAAGACACCCAAAAAATATAAATTTTGCATAATTTATCGGTGTATTGTAATATCTAGGAAACCAGGGCATGTCAAGAGTGAAGGGAATAGGTTTTAAAAAGATATAATCTTGGTCAAAAATCAGTTGATTTTGCAAGTTGAGAACTCATGGATTCCCGGGACTAATTTTGTATTGATATTTAATGACACATTGCAATTGATGACTAGAAGTTTTTGAACTACACTGCTTTATATTTATAACAGGTGATATAAGGGGCCACCAATGTTTTCTCATGGGATGAGAGGTGATGACTATATCAATTTTATGTCTTAAGAATATCACACACACACACACACACACACACACACACACACACACACACACAGGCTGCAGGAGGACAAGGAAGGAACAAGAGTGGAAGGGTATGCTTTTGCCACAGCCCCATCAGTAGGTACTATACTATACAGGTCCTTACATACAAGTTTTCTGACTCTCTACTTACCTTATTTCAACGATTACTACAAAGGACAGACCTTTATAAACATTACACATACATTCACATGACCTTCCAATGAGGTTGTGCTGTTTTGTTTTTATTCTGTTTATAATTTAATGTGGTGTGTGTGTGTGTGTGTGTATGTGTGTGTGTGTGTGTGTGTGTGTGTGTGTGAGAGAGAGAGAGAGAGAGAGAGAGAGAGAGAGAGAGAGAGAGAGAGAGAGAGAGAATGTACATATGTGGGGAAAGGGGTGGCATGCATTGGTGTATATATGGAGACTAGAGGAAATCTTCATAGAGACTATTTTTTCCTTCTACTATGTGTGTTTAGGGGAATCAAATTCATGTCATCAGGCTGTGAACAAAAAGCACCTTTAACTGCTGAGAAATCACACTGGCCACAAATGGCTGTACTGTTTTATACTCTCACTAAATATGAAGAGAGTCTTTAATAGGTTTGTAAATAAAGCAGATATTTGCGGTGGAGACGGCTCAAAGGCTAAGAGCCCTTGTTGCTTTTGCAGAGGACTTGAGTTCAGTTCTCATCCCAGCACCCACATGGCAGCTCACAACTGCCTGTAATACTAGTTGCAGGAATCTGATGCTCTTACCTGGTCTCTGTGGGCACGAGGCATGCACACGGTACACAGACATGCATGCAGGTTAAGTATCCAAGCACATAATCTTTAAAAATTAAACAGATAGATGATGTTATTCGCATCTGTAATTTGTATATATATAATTCAAATACAAACATCTGTGAGACAGATGTTTGAATACAGATATTGTGCTACAGTACTATCATTTGAAATACGTATGGTACACTCCTTCCTCAATTACTCTAGTATATGCTTCCTTTCCTTCCTCCATCTCTGAGTTCCTCTCTCCTCTGCTTTCTTTCTTTGTAACAGCGACTTGAAAGCTTGTGTGTATGTGTGTGGTGTATGTAGGTGTTCATATGGACGCACATACGTGAATATGCAAGTGAGTCAGGTAAGACAGTGAACATGTGAGGGAAGCCAGGTGTCTTCCTTCATTTCTCCCCACCTTATTTTTTGAGACAGGGTCTCTCACTGAACCTGGAGTTCACAGAATAGCTAGGCTACTAACTAATACACTCCAGGTATCTGCCCATCTCTTTTGACTCCCTAGCACTGGATTAAAGGCCCCACATCTCTGTGTCTATCTTTTATGTGGGCACTGGGGATCAGATGCCATGCTGTCATGTTTGTGCAGCCACCTCTCTGTATTTTTTTAAAAGAAATTTAATGCCATCTCCAACAAGGTTATTTATTATGACCAACTTTCATCACATCTTATTTCAAAATATTAATATAAAAATATTCCCTTTCTCAAAACAGAAAAGCAACCAAATGAGTCCCTAAATGCAAGAAAGGACTCAGGCTTGGGCATTCAGATGACAGTGTGGAAGCTTCCCTTCAGGTAGAAATGGCAGCCAGCAGAGAAACAGTCCATATCCCATTTTTACAGTGTGCTGATTCATAAATTACTGAAGTGTATTCCTGAGAAATAAATATTTCACCAGCCAGTGACAGACTTATGAGCTAATTAAAATGTGAGCCCATGAAGAAATGGTGCCATTAGCTCACTTCAGGGGACTGGGAAGCTTGGAGCCCTACTCCTCATTGACTCTGGGGTAGACATTTACCTATGAAAAGGAGGGGGCGGCTTACCCAAAGCCCAACTGTGCTTTGGATAAAGGGAGCTCTCTGTTGAATGTGAGGAATTTAAAGAAAAAAAAAAGATATGAGAAAATTTATGCTCATGGGAGGAAGAGAAATGTTGCTACAGGGCGATTCTATGTGTACATTGGGAGGGGGGTAATATGCCTGAGCTCAATTCCCAGTTCTATCACTTGCCAGATGCAGGACTTTGGGTGAGTTGCTTGTGTAGTCTAAACCTTGATGCTATTATCTATGCAGTGGTCACAGAAATGCCTCCTTCCCCCACTGGGGCTGGGTTTAAAGTGAGGTCATGCTTACAGGTCATTACCAAGGTCCAGGCAAATTCTTGCTCAGCAAATGTCAAATACCAATCTCTGTCTGGCATCTGCTGGTTCAAGAACAGAAGTTCTGTTTAAGTGTCTAGTTTTCCATTCAAAAACTGGATGCTGAGCAGTTCTCTTATGTTTCCACTGAGCATGAGGATAAACACATCTTACGGGTTTGTCATGAAAGTACTAAAGACGTCTATGTGCACACCTTCTTCATCCTCACTATGTTATTATGAGATGGATTTCTAACTCCACAGGGGAAACTGAGGCACACAGCATTGCTGAAATTTGCTCAAGTTACTCTTTTAAAAGTCTTTCTTTGTTTCCATCTCAGCCTTAAATGGTCATGAAGAAAGATTTTCTTTCCCTTTAATTTTTATTTTGGAGAAAGGTACTATGGCTAGTCCTTACTGCCCCCCCTCCCCTTTTATCTAGACATTGGTCAAGGTGGTTATTTCATGTAGTCCTAAACAGTGGTCTTTCTCCCACCCCTCTGGGTCTAACTACAGTATCAGAGGAAGAGCTCTGGATGAGAGAGCCACAGATGGCGCCTACAAACATGAAACCTTTACTCAGCGTTTTCCGTTTTCCTTTATTCATTCTGTTGTCAGCAATATGTTGTATTATCCATAGAACACAATGTGCCATACTCCTGTGGAGGCAAAAGAGGAGATGGTATTGAAAATAACCACAATACAACGATAATATTAAGAGTGACTCACTCATCAAATATTTTTGCTAGACCGAGACTGCTTAGAAATATTTGCAGCAGAGGCTGATCTGATCCTAATTACATGTTATATGACTATCACCCCTATCCTACAATACTACTTTACAAAGAATGAAGAAATAAATATCTTGTTATGTTTAAGGAATTGAAGAACAGGTTCTGATGAAAGAGACTTACCTTCTTAATGGTTTCAGGGGTCATGTGGATGTTGTATATATCTGTGTACATGTGTCTATTTGTGTGTCTGTGTGGGTTTGTGTGTTTATGTCTGTGTGCCTCTGTTTCTTTGCATCTGTCTTTCTAAGTGTCTTTGGGGGGTGAGGAATGTTTCTGTGTTGTTCTTGTGTCTGTATGTGTGTGAGTCTGTGTGTGTCCTTGTGCCTATGTGTGTCTCTGTGTCCTTGTGTGTCTGTATGTCTGTGTGTGTGTATCTGTATGTGTCTATGTGTGTGTTGCTACTAAATTCATTGGCTCTGTACCAAGGTGTGGATAATTTGAGGATCAATTCAGGAATGAATGAAATGACGACTTAGGATGGGATGAGAGTTTCAAATAGTTGCATATCTAAGGGAAAAATGAGGGGTGTGTGTGTGTGTGTGTGTGTGTGTGTGTGTGTGTGTGTGTGTATGCATGTGTGTGTATGTTTGTGTATGGCAGGGTGTACATATGTACATGTGAAGGTCAGAGGACAGCCTTGAGCATTGTTCTTTGGCTGCCTTCCACTTTTTGTTTGAGATAGTATTTTGATAGTACTTTGTTCGAGATAGTATCATTGGCCTAGAATTTTGCCAGGTGGGTTTGACTGGGTGGCCAGGGAACTGCAGGGAGCCAGTAGTTTCTGCCTTCTGTCTCGTTATTACCAGTGTCTGTCCTTTTATGTGGGTCCTGGGGATCCAACTCAGGTCCTAAAACTTTCACAGCAAGTGCTTTTCCAACTGAGTCATCTCCCCAGGTGAACAAGAATTTTTCAGTGGACTTTGAGTATGATACTTTTCAGAGCTTTGGCTCATCTACTGTCCTAGTTAGCTCTAACTGTCAGCTGGGCACAGCCTAGAACAACCTAACATGGAGTCTCAGTTGAGGAGTTGCACAGCTCAGATCAGACTGGCCTGTAGGCATATCTGTGAAGGGTTGTCTTGACTGTTAATTGGCACAGGAGACCATCCCACTGGGGGTGGCACCATTCTATGGGCAAGTGGCCCCCCTGGGGTGTATAAAAACTCCAGCTAACCTTGAACTGGCAACTGAGTCAGCAAGCAACATTCCTCTAAGATTTCTGCTTAAGCTCCTGTCTGAGTGTTACCCTGACTTCCCTCAATGATGGCTTATGACCGAGATGTGTAAGCTGAAATACCCCTTCCTTCCTATGAGTGACTTTTAGTCATGGTGTTTGTCACAGTAACAGAAAAGGAACCAGAGCATCTACATTTTTTCTCTGTACCCCTCAGAGGCTGGCTGTAGTCTGACCAATCTTGTTAACATGGGTAGACTCAAATCAAAGGTGGTTTGCAAGACTGTAAGGATTTCATCAAGCAACACATGAAGCAGTACACCTTGAGCTGCAAGCTGTGCCGAATCACAGCTCAGGCACATTGCAGGAGGATATTGCGTGAACGGAGGGTCCAGCTGTTCAAATGCTCTGCCTGAAATATGTTTCCTTTCTCTTTTTTGGCTCATCTTTTCTCTGCTGACTTCCCACTCCGGCAGGCTTTTCCTGGATAGGGAAAGAATCTGAAGTAATGCCACAGCTCCAGGCTTATTTTCCTCCAAATGGTTAGCCCTAGCTGAAAACAAACACATACACCTCCATCCTTATAATCTGAAGCAGAAAACAAAACCCGGAATGATTTCTTTCAAAGAATAATTGTGTGTGTTAAATATCAGTAACTGTTATAATCCCTTTGCATATGCGAACTCATTATTTCTTTCAATTCTTGCAATAATCTTAAAAACCAGGATTACTATCTGAGTGCTTTGAAATATAAATCTATCCATGCCGACTCTATCAGCTGCATTTTAATGTGATATGTAGGTAAAAATTTCTTGCATGTGTTAGTTGTATTGCTGAGCAACAAGGCTCCCCAAGCATAGTGGCTTCTGAGAGTAATCTTGTATTGTTTCTCAGTCTGTAGACACAAGGTCATGCATGTAGGGCTGGCATCCTCCAATGCACATGGCCAAGAATCGTAGCATGTGATTGCATTCCTGTTGGTGTGAAATGGAGACAGGTGGATCCCCTTGGTTTCCTTGCCAGCTAGCCCAGCCTACTTGGTGATTCACTGGCCAGTGAGAGACCCTGTCTCAAAAAGAGTTGGAAGTGGAAGCTGGAGAGGCTCAGCTGACAAGAGCAATTGCTGCTCTTGCAGAAGACTTGATGTCAGTGCCCAGCACCTACATGGTGGCTCACAGCTGTCTTATAACTCCAGTTCCAGGGGATCCATTACCCTCTTCTGAGTTCTGTGAGCTTCAGACACACATGTAGTACACACACATACATGTAGACAAATCACTCACAAAATAAATATTTTTCAAAAGAGGGGCAAGAAAATTGAATAGCAGTTAAGAGCACTTACTACTCTTGCAGAGGACCTGAGGTTGGTTGTCAGCACCCACATGGTGGCTCACAGCCATCTGTGATTCCAATGCCAAGGGATATATTATCTGCTTCTGAGCACACCAAACATGCATGTCGTATATACACATACATGAAGGCAAAACACAAATATACCTAAAAAAAAAAAAATCACTATTTTCAAAATGTGGACAGTGACAATGACTGAGGAATGCAAGCCAAATTTGTTTTCTGGCCACCACATATCTGCATGCATGCACACATGAGCACACACATCCACATGTGCTCAAGTGAGCGCGCGCGCACGCACACACACACACACACACACACACACACACACACACACACACAGGATTCTAGAATTCCATGAAAAAGAGATCATCAGGGGATCCATGGGCAGAAATTACTGTATTCAGTCTGGAGATCAGTCCTGCATATAGTAGACACATGGGCTGTAAAAAGAAGAGATTGATTCTCTTAGTTTTAATCAGATGGGTATTTTTAAAGGAAGAACTTGATGTCTTCAGATGGTCTTTTTTATCCTCAGAATAATAGCTTCTGCTCAGATGGTGGCCACTTCTGTCCCTGGTCCTGGATTGCCACTTTGTCTCTATTGCGCCACAAAGATAGGTTTTATAATCTCCATTTCGTAGGAGGTGGAGGGTTGAAATAAGTCACTCCAAGTGATGCAGCTTTCAGGTGTGGAAGTGGCTAGGGCTGGAGTTTAACTCTGAGCATGGAGACCTCTTTGTGTACCATTCCTCCCAGCTGAAGGCTCAGTCTATCATATGAGGAGCATGGCTGGCACATGAAGTTGATGGCAGGGAGACAGGCACGACCTCTAGTACCGTCTTCTCTCTCTGGGAGACAGTAATCATCTGACGAGGAGCCGTCACACAATCGAGCTTCTTAGGTTCTCTGATGGGGTTTGATTTGTGATCTGCAAACAGAATATTTGAGATACATGAAATCAAGTACTGAAGTAGAGTAACTTTGAGATGGCTGTGCTGTATTTCTAGGAGGGAGGGTCTCATCAATAACAGAAGGAGGTAGCTGTTCAACACATCATCACACTAGGATCACTTGGGGAGCTTCAAAACATACAGATACCTGGTACACCCATATTTAATGCAGAATTCGGACTTGAGAGGTGGAAGCGAATTGCTAACCACTGATGGATAGACAGTTCATATAGATATGACAAATAGTATAGTAACGAATAAGGAGATCCTGCTGTCGTTACAACATGGGTATTCTAACTTCATATCTATCACTGTGGTGAACACTCTGACCAAAAGGAGCTAGGGGAGAAAATGGTTTATTTGGCTTAGACTTCCATGTCCAAAATCCATCAGTGAATAAAGTCATGGCAGGAACTCAAGGTAGGAACCTGGAGTCAGAAACCATGGAAGAATCATGCCTTTTGGCTCACTTCCCATTTACATGATTCCCACTTGTGGCAAGTTGCTATTTAAAAGCAAACATCACAGTCACATTGGCAATTAAAGCTAATCATCACAATATTCCTTAAGAATATCAAACTCATGTGGAATGCCCCATATCTAGCTTTTCTGAGTAAGCTAACTCTTAACAGTAAGGTCATCAAAATTGAAATATATATGCATATAAATAGATACATATACACGCATATCTTAGCAACTATGAAATCTGCAGCAGTGTCCTGGAACTGCATGGAATGTCCCCTGCACACAGACTACATTTTGGCTCTTATGGCTGATAAATCCATGGACTAAAAATAGAGAATAAGCCATCAGTTGTCCCATTCCCTCTTACTTCTTTGATTCTCAGAAGTGACCTCATTCTTGCAAAACCAGGTTCTGATATCATGATTTATATGCATACAAAATGCAGTTTTTAATATCGGAATTAATGACCTAGAAAGAGAGTTGAGTATCAGATTTCCAAGACTTTAGGAAAAAAAAAGACGAGAAGAGCGACCATATAATTTTTTTAAATTATATTCATTGTCAGAGAAATTATATTTGGGGCAGAATATTACTTTGCATGCAAGGATTTGAGAGAAATAGTGACAAGCTTTGGCTGTTGGGGTGTGCTCTGTCTGTGGGTCAGTGAGTTTTTCTGAGAGATGAATGTAGGAACTGAAGATCGGTGCGGGGCTCAGAATCTTCTTTCCATGGAGAAGTGGCTAAGACGGTTGAATGACACTGGGATAAAAGAAAAATGTTGCACAGCAATTCCCTCATCTTAACACCTTTTGTTGTAATAAACAAAGAATCAATGGCAAGGAAGGAAAAAAACAAACAGAAAAGCAGCTCTGCTTAAGACGGGAGAGGTAGATATGATTAGCAGCAAAGAGCGGTTTCCTTTTATTCACAGAGACGTGATTTTAGAATGTATTGACACCTGACACCGGTGGAAGGCAAGAAGAAAACAATAAACTGCTGATTTTTCAGATGACATTTATCTGCGGTGCACTTACTGTTTCCGTAGATGTGTGAGTCGTCATTAAGAACATTACTAATTGATCTGCCAAGGGGTGAGGTAGAGGGGGGATGGCAAAGAATGGAGAGCAGAGAAAGGATTTTTTTTGTGTGTCTCTTCTCTTGTACTGGAGAACACAGTGTTCATTTTGAAATATCATGGCTAATCCAAAAATATACAGCTAAACAGAAACATAACATCAGCTCCAAATATGAATACATGATCCTCTACTTAATATGTCAGTGTGTCTGTCAGGCTGATAACATTAGGTTCCGCGGCATTCAATTCCAAGCCTTGCAATATTTGAAGTCTGATATTGTGCCTCACTAAATTTAATCCATGGGCCCCAGTAATGGAGGGAATCGCGTTAGCACTTGGCAGTTTGTTATGCTGTATAAAATTGACTGCCCTGCAAATACAATAGCGATCATAAAAACGGTGGTCAGCAGAGAGAGGCATAATGCATTTTTGAGGTTTCCGTAAAGGTCCAGATGAAATTTATTGAGATTTTTTCTTTTTGCCATTTGGGTGATGATCAATAGAACTCTGCTAATAATTTGTTGTGAGGATTCTCTCTGGGGAGATGGTATTTTGCTGTGCAACTTTGGGAATGCAGAAAGTAGACTAAGCAAAAGACGCGGCCCTGGTCTAGGGAACAGTCACAGCTGTTCATATCACTCGGAGAGAGGATTTACAGTGATGGAGATAGCTTCTTGAGGCACTGGGGGTGCCATCCATTCAATTCCTGTTAAGTACTTGTGCCCCCTCTCCAAGTCAGATTCACAGTCATTAGACCCCATCCCTGTTTTCAGCTCAGGCTAAGGTGTTAGGTTTGTTTTTAATTCCATACAGTTTCCAAATCGCTGGTCTATTTCCTTAATGATCATCGATTCCCCCAATTCCTTGGTCAGAAAATGGTCTTTTGCAAAGAAAAGGAAAGAAATGCACTGAACTCTCATTGGCAGGGCCAGAGCCTGTTTAGAATCCCTGCTGCTGCACCAAGTGTGGTTGGTGCAGAGTGAGGGTGCTGCTGGTGGAGATGGTGTGGATGCTGAGCTCAATTTACAGAGGGCTGCCGAATCCCTGTTAAGGACCTACACAACATGCAGATAGCTTGTACTGGTTACAGTTCCAGTGCACAGCTGCCCGGGGAACAGCTAAGGCATCGGGAGGTGCCGTTCTCTCCCTTGCCCTGATTGTTGGTGGGTTTCTCTCCTATGCTTTTTTTTTTTCAATTTTGATTAGCTGCATCCTAGGAGAGGTGATTGATCTTTACAGAGTGAGTTGCCTTGCTGACAGTGCAGCTATCAGTCTAAGGAAACACACACACACACACACACACACACACACACACACACACACACACACACAGCCCAAAGAGACAACTCAATCAGCAGAGTGCTTGCTGCACAGAATGAGGACTTGGCTCTCCCCAGCACCCACATAAAAATCTGAGCATGGCAGGAGGCACCTGTAACCCAGCACTGTGTCCCCTAGGGCTTGCTGGCCAGATACACTACCTGAATTGGTGCTTGCTAGATTCAGTGGGATATCTGGTCTCAAAAAAACAAGGTGGAGAGGCAATTGAGGAAGATAGCAGACATCCATATCTCTCTCTCTCTCTCTCTCTCTCTCTCTCTCTCTCTCTCTCTCTCTCTCGCTCACACACACACACACACACACACACACACAGACAGAGACAGAGAGAGACAGAGACATAGAAAGAGACAGAGACAGAGACAGACAGAGGGAATATTAAGCTAATTTTAAGTCAACATAGCCCTGCCTTGGGCCCGGGTTTACAGGCAGACCTGCGCTTGCCAGTGAGTGGGAACTTGCAGCCTTGACAGACTGAGCACAGGGACTAGGCACAGCAGAACGATTTGTTTTCCAGGAGTACACACAAAGTAAGATTTATGGGTCTGTACCTTTGATGACATTTCTTACACTGCTTCTGAGCTCTGGCAAATTAAAGGGACCCATGAATTCTTAGGGGTGTGTTTTTGTAATGAGGGAAAAGAGACAGAGCAATAAGAAGATAATTAAGGTAACAACTTGTGAAAAATTAAAGTGTTTCTGGCTTTCATTTTTGAATCTCTGAGCATAAACTCTGTAGCTGTTAATTTAATTGCTACTGTCCGCTGCATCCCCGAAGAATATTGGGGATTAATCACCTGGTTTGTTGCAACAAGAGATAAGGCCTGAGTGAATTGAAATTTTCCCCAGTTTAACCCTGTCACCCTCCTAATATGACATGATTAACATTTTTCAGTTAACAGTGTGTAATCATTCACCCGGCCCCGCGCTACTTGCTTTGGTCTTTTTGACAGAGTAGTGTTCTTTTTCAAGTTGTGGACCTCGAGTCATTCAAACACACCTCTGAAAGCTGGTAGTTCTGCTTGTGTGGGGCACGCCGCTCCATCTGATTTAGGCCACTGGAGTTGCCTTTCTCCAAAATGCATGAGAGAGAGAGAGAGAGAGAGAGAGAGGGAGGGAGAGAGAGAGAGAGAGAGAGAGAGAGAGAGAGAGAGAGAGAGAGAGGGAATGTACTTACCCATGTGTTAATGCTGTGTGGGTGCACACATGTGCGAAGGCGTGTGGAGCCAGAGAACAACCACAGGCACTGTTACTCTTCGTGTGCTGTCCATTGGAGTTTATTGTTGTTGTTGCTGCTGCTGCTGTGGTTCTATTTGCTTATACTGTGTGTATTTGTGTGTGTGTGGAGGACACATGCCAGGCTTCTGTGTGAGATCAGAGGACTGCATGAGGGGGCTCTTTCTATCTACCATGAGTCCGAGGCACTGGTCTCAGGTCATCAGGCTTGGTAACAGGATGGACTATGCACTGAGCATCTCACCTAAAATCCAAGATCACATTATTTATTTATTTACTTACTTACTTACTAATTATTTATTTGTGTATGTGTGCACAAGCCTGTGAGGTAGATCCCAGGAGATTTAAGCCAGGATATCAGGCTTGGCAGCAAATGCCTTTAACTGCTAATCATCTCCCTATGTCATTGAGTCCTGAATCTCATCTATTAGGCTAGTTGGCTGGCCGGCAAGCCATTGGGATCCACTTTTCTCTACCTATACATTGTTGTGATTATGAGATGCACCACCATGCCTGGGTTTTATACATGACATCCGGGGATTGAACTCAAGACCTCATGTCTATGCTATAGTCACTTTGCCAGCTGGGCTATCACTCTAGCCAAAGGTGGGAGTTTCTCTTTTTGCTGCTATTGTTTTGATTCAGATGAACTTCCTGAAAAGTATGGGACTGCTCAGTGAAGTCCAAAAACAGTACTTAGTGTCCTCAAAGCAGTGCTTATGGCTGAGCTGTATGAAACACCAAACACCTTCCAGATGAAAATGTCGGCAGCGGGGGATGCAGAGGGACTCTGATACGGAACTCTTATGCACAAAAACCAGTGCCCTCTCTGTTTATTGTATTCCAAAGAAATTAGGAAACAGGAATTGGAAGAAAAATGGGGTTCATTACACTTTCAACAAACCTGGGCACACAGAAGAAAGAAACCTAACTTCTCCCTGCCATGCACGTAGCCATCTGAAGTGAGCCAGTGCTGGAGACAGATGTAGATTGAACTGTGAGATGAGTTAGCTAGTACTTTCCTGGGAGAAAGAAGACCTGTGCCCAGAGTGATTCCATTCTCACTGTTTTTGTTTGATTGCTGTTTTTTTTTTTTTTTTCAGCTTTTTTTTTTAATTAAACTGTGGCCAGATGATAATGGACCTTAAATTTCCCCATTTTTTTAAAGAAAGAAGAATCAGGAGTTTGGGGGTCAGATCTCTATCCTTTGGGGTCTGGCAGAGAGCTAGGTCTGTGACTGTGACAGATGGTGAAGAAGCCTCTTGTGCCTTTCCTTCAGGTATGAACTTCAAGCTGCAAACTCCTGCTTGCCTGTTAAACACAGTTATTTTGCAAATGAAAAAAAGATCAGACAGCTGTAGGAAGGGACAGGAATGTCTCTTTAGATTATTGGCCTTCTGGCTGGGGCTTCAGGGTAAGATCTCAATTACAAAGTCGGAAGAACTTTCTTTGTGAGTGTGATGCATGTGTGGTTTTTGTAGTGGTGGTAATGGTGGTGGTGGTGGTGGTGGTGGTGGTGGTGGTGGTGGTGGTGGTGTGTGATACACACATGCTATATATAATGTATGGTATTATATATGTGTGCATTGCATGCACATGAGTTCACATGTCTGTATCTTCTCCTGTATACCCAAAGTCAGATATTCAGTGTCTTCCTCCATTACTTGCACTTTATTACTTTTGGACAGGATCTCTTACTGAAGCAGAAGCTTGTGATTTTAGCTGGACTGTCTGGCCATGAAACCCTTAGGATCTCCTGGTCTCTTTCCCCCAGTGCTAGGATAACAGGCAAACATACCCACGCCTGGCTTTTTATCTGGATGCTAGAGAGATGCTAGTGTTTCTGCTCAATGAGCCATCCTCCCCCCTTGCCCTTTCATTTGCAAGAAATTGAACTAAGATTAGTCCTTTTTGTAGTGTCCACATGGCAGCTAGTGGTCACAGTAGCTACACAAATAGAAAATGATTTTAATTTAAATGAAACTCATCACTCAGATTCAGCCAGGCTGCAATGCATGTAGTGTGTGGTCCTTTGTGCCTAATTGCCACCATATTGAATATGATGCACACAGAGTTTCCCTTAATAGGAAGTTCCACTTGGTGTTGCTAGATAAGATTACAGTGCTGAGTGTGCTACATTCTGATAGTGAATGTTCTCCCTGTACTCCAGGAATTAACTCGACAATGGATAATTCTTTCACATCCAAAATTCCACTATAGGCCTGGGCAGGAGGAGAAGTAGCTGGAGGGCTATGATAGGATCCTTTCTCTTTCCTTTTTTTGAGGGGGGAGGGGGTTTGGTTTTTCGAAACAGGGTTTCTCTGTGTAGCTTTGTGTCTTTCCTGGAACTCACTTGGTAGCCCAGGCTGGTCTTGAACTCACAGAGATCAGCCTGGTTCTGCCTCCCGAGTGCTGGGATTAAAGGCGTGCACCACCACCGCCTGGCCTTTTTCCTTCTTGTTCTGTTTGTGGGAACTGGTCATTACTGACTTACATTCCTATGGAATAATTAAGACTTCTGTGCTCTGTGGGTCAACTGAACACTATCCTCTTTACATCATGAAATAGGAGGGGTTTTTTTTCCTACCAATGAGAAGCTAAGGCTCAGAGAAGTTTGAGAATGTGCCCAAGATTGACTAGCTAAAGAATGATGGAGCAGCAGAACTGGTACACATGAAGCCAGCTGTACCAGTTCAATCTTTACTCAACTGTGTTGCTTTATTTGGTGAACAGAAGTCATCAGAGACTTTCAAAAACCCAATCTGGCTATCACCAGAAACACAAGAGAATCTCAGAATAGGGACAGCTGATTGTCTAGACCATTGTTGACACTATAACCCAAGGGACAAGCTATGAGGAAGACAGGCAAACAGCAGAGTAAAAATTCCACTGCAGTGACCTAGACTGGAAGCTCATCAATAACCAGCAATACTGTTCAGTTCATCTTCTAGCTAATGTCTATTAATACCTGCTGCTTGTTGAATGCAGTGCTGAATGGTTAGCTGGATGTGTAATACCCAATGCTTCTCTCAGAACATCCTAGTGAGGTAGCTTCTGTTTTCCTGGTCAACTGTGAGGGGGGGAAGGTAGAGAGAGGATCAGTAATGTGCTATTCCAATTGCATTTCTGTATCTGTGATAAAGCACCCTGCCTAAAAGCAACTTAGGAGAAAGACAAGTTGATTTTGTCTTACAGTTCCAGACTACAGTCAAACGTTGTGAGAAAGTTAAGACAGGAACTTCAGACCTCTAGTCATTTCATATCCATAGTGAAAGGAAGAGAGAACAAACACATACTTGCTCACATGTTTGCTTATGTTGCTCAGTGTAACTTCTCCCACTATCACACAGTTCAGTAGCCCCTACCTAGGGAATGGTTTCACTCCCGGTGGGCTGAGTTTTCCTACATTAATTAACTGAAGACAATCCCTCATAGATATGCCCATAGGCCAACAAGATGTGGATACCTCTCACTGAGCCCCTCTTCACAGGTAATTCTATGTTACATTGAGTTGACAAAACTAACCATCACACTTTCCCAAGGTTGCACAACAGAAGTTTTATCTCAGTCTTGATTTTTTTAAAAAAAGAGTCTTTAGAAAGAAGGGAGACTCAGAGGTCTGAAGCATTGCCATGGAGGAAATGAGAGTGCTGTGGACACTAGATGGGTAATCAGGTAATGCAGATGTTGAGCTTGGGTTTGAAGAGTAGACTGGAGAAGGAAGGCATAGAGGTGAACCTCTGGAATGAAGAGAGTAACTGGGTAGTCGAGAGAGAGGTTGAGAATATAAAGGGCTGCAGCAAGACATCTCTGACACTATTACAGTGCTCAGGGCCAAGGCTGCTTTTAGTCTGGTGGAAAGCTTGGCTTCGCCACTCTGTCATGTGTACAGGTTACATCATTTTTCTGGGACATTTTCTTATTGGCAACACACAGGCAAGGATGTCCAATGTCTCTAACTCTTGTAATGATTAAAAAGGAAAAAGAATAAGAATCTATATGCTCTATATCATTTCTAAGCAAGATTAATTTGAATTTGGTACTTATGGACACTTCTATTTCCCAGTCAGGGACCCCTTGAGAGACAGAGGGAGGAGACTATGTATATCACCAGAGACTGGACTTAGGTTTGCAAGCCACTTTTCTGAGAATCAAATACTTTGTTCAGTTTTGTTGTTTGTTTGTTTGTTTGTTTTGCATTGCTGAATTGCCCAACATTTTATGCATGCTAGGCAAGCAATTTACCACAGAGGCACATCGCAATCATTTAACCACTTAGTTGACACTGGGACTTTGTACCTGCACTCCCCCTCCCTCCAAGTTTCTGCTGCTGACTAAATTTACAGACTTTTATTCTCTTATTAGTAACTGGAATCTCTTGTATAGCCTAAAGAAAGTTAATCTCTTTCTTCTTCTCTTTCTTCTTCTCTCTCCATTCTTCATCTCTCCCCCCACTTTTTTTTCTTTCCTCCTTCTCTCCTTCCCTCCTTTCTTCTCATTCTCTGAATAACAGATTCCTTCACACTTTTACCAGCTGTTTTAAAGGCCACCTCTTTTCACTTAGCCTTTTCCTTGTCACCTTGTCTGACCATTCTATCTTCATACCTACTCTCCCGCATCACAACTCTATACTACAGACATTCTTCATTTTTATATGTCCCTTACTGTGTGTGTGTGTGTGTGTGTGTGTGTGTGTGTGTGTGTTGCTATATTATCTACCTTCCTAAATAGGTGGTTCTAGAAGGTGTATGTATACTCCTGTGGGAGTGAGAATCCATGTAGCAAACTAGAAATTAACCCAGAAGGTTTGAGACAGATACTTTAAAGGACAGCAGTAGAGAAGCCCATGAAAGACTTGGGATATTAAAGTAGAAGGGAAAGTACTGGGGGTGGGGAGTTAGGTAGGGATGGTGGGGGAGGATGAATGGAGCAGAGTGGGAAGGGGTGGGTCAACTAAAACTCAGTATGTGTGGAAATGTCAGAAGGAACACTACTGTTTTGTAAGCTAATTGTTTTGTTTTAAAGAGGCTAAAAGTTGTGAATGAATGCATGAACTTATTTGAAAGCACCATGTTTATTTTTCATGAATGAATGAATGAACTTGTTCCCACTCCTATGCCAATTTGTTGGTAGTATCTGAATCAATGTCTCCTATCTTAAAACACTTAAAGCACAAATTCTCAGTGATAACTTGTACAAGAATTATTGGATTGGGAGTGGGAGGACCAAGAGATGACTCAGATATTACTTATAGAGAATGTGGCATGATGCTGCCCAGTGCCTTGTGTGTTTTATTTTATTTTATTTGCATTTTCATACCTGGCTTCCAGGCCCCTCTTCTACTATGAATTTTCCATGAGCAGAGTCCTGTGAAGTTCTTTTGTGAAATGATTCCATAGGAAATTGCCATTTCATGCTTGGCTTCCAAGGCTCAGATCCCAAGGTAGGAGTGGGAGAGAAAAGGAGGGTGTGAGGATGAAGCTCAGTTGGAAGTCAAACTCAGAGGAAGCCTCCTCCCTCCAGAGCTTTGCCAGGAAGCCACCCTCAGCAGACCCCGGGAACTCCGGGTGGTTTGTGAGCCAGCTATGAGTCATCTCACTCAAGGAGGCTCCGGATGTCTCTGAATGGTGTGTCTAGACTTACAGTCTGCTGGGGAGGGAGTAGGAGGATCCTGAGAGAAGACCAGGAAATGATGGGTGGGTGTTGGTGCTGGGCTCAGATTACTTTCTGTCCTTCATATCTGAGAGACTCAGAGAGTTAATTCCAGGTCATCTACTCTGATGTTTATTGGCTCCACAGAGCCCACAGATGCCAGACACAGAACTTGGTTCTGTGAATACAAAGATGACCAGGACTGACTAGAGCTCTTCTCTGATGAGCCTCAGAATGCTGCTCAGGAGAGCTAGTTTACCTTGTCATGCAAGAATTTAATGAAAATGATGGCGGGTGTTATAAAGGTACATATGCAGGCATCTGTGAAATCATAAGGCATAGGAATTGGACTTTGTTAGAGGGAGCTCTTGATGGTTTATTTTCTTCTTGCTTGTTTAGTTCTGCTTTGACAGCTTCATATCTACAGATAATGAATTCCAATGGCTCTCAGGCCATTTCCTCTCTGACACCCCTTCACTTCCCTCGACACCTTCCCTCCTTCCGAGAAGTCCTCTCTGATTTTCATGCCCTTCCTTTCTTTTGGGTGACCCACTGAGTTTAGTTAGGCTTGCCTGCATTCACACGGGTGGGAGGTCATGTACTGCACCATGGGAGGTCATAGACTGCATCTTTCCCAGCCCTGACTAAGTCCCAAGAGTCAACATCTCAGGGAAGAGTAGAGCTCATGCATTCTTCCCCACTTGTGATACAGTATTTGAGGCTCCTGCTAGTTCTGATCATGTGTATGAACTTTATGATTACAACAGGCAGCTCATGCTCGGAAGTCCTTTGGTGGAATGCCTCCATACCTCCTAGCTCTTACATTGTTTCTGCTCCCTTTTCCATGATATTTTCTGAATCTATTAGGAGGTGGTATCAATGTCCTGTTTAGGACCAGGGCCAAGCATCACTTATTTTTTTCTTCCAGTTCAGGCCTGGTAAAGGAGTGGTGGTAGACAGGCCAACATCATTCTTCCTTAAAATGAGTTAAAATAATCTGACCTTGGCATTCCCATGTGATTGGTCTTTACAAGAACAAAATACACAAGATGTGTTTCTGAGCTTCTGTTGTCTCTGAATCCTCCTTTCTTCTGCTTTGTCATCTAATTCATGGGTAAATGAGTCAGTCTCTGTCTCTCACAGTCTCTGTCTTCTGACTCTGTCTCTGTTTCTCTGTCTCTGTCTCTCTCATCATCATCAGCCTGATCAGAGCCACTATTTTTGGTGTGACGACTCTTTTAGCTTTCTGACTATAAACTTAGCATCCATTGGTGTCTCTTCCCTCATAGTTTCATACATTAGCTAGGGCAACCTTTGAAAGGCATCAATCTCATCATCCTGAACTGGAATGGAAGAGAGCTTGGGTGACGTTGGGCTCCTGCCTTTGTAACAACACTGCCATAGGACCTAACCAGGGTCCTACAAGGAATCTCCCAGTCTATGCTGAGTATGAGATTCCACTCAGCCAAAGATAACCCACAAGGCCTCACTGTTAGAAAGTCCATATACCTCAACACTGCTATCCTGAGACCAAGCCTCCAACACACAAAAACTTGGATAGACTTCCATGATGCTAACTAAACAATGCCACCCTGTAGTGATAAATAAAAAAGAAAGACGAAGTGGGCACATTTCGGTGGGCCCTGCTAAGGTACACCACTAAGCAAACATGCCATGCTGCCCTGCACAACAGAGTCAGTGCAAGTGGATTATTGGGGGAGGGGGAGAGTGAAAGACCATGTCACAGTGGGGACATGAGAGAAGCAGGCAGACAGACAGAGAGACAAGAAGAAGAAGAAAGGCAAGAAAGGAACAAGAGGGGTAATAGAGGAGTAAGAGGCAAGAGAGAAAAGAGACAAGAGAGTGAGCTGTGCTCTGGCAGGCACTTTTAAGGGGACAGGTGATGGTGTAACTGATTTGGCAGAAGAGTCAGGCTGCTGCCACAGTGGAAACTAACACATCCCCCAACAAGCTTTGCAATCCAAAGCTCCAGTGAGTTTCCATGTTATCATAGAAACACCCTGTCCTGATGGCTCAAGGGTTAAAAGCAATTGCTGCTCTGCCAAAGGACCCAAGTTATTTTTGTTAACCCAAAAAATGTGGAGAGAAAGACCACCAACCCAAATCATCAGGGCCAAATTAATTAAGCAAGCTTTTTTTTTTTAATTCGTGTATGTGGACTATCTCTCCCTAAAAGTGGAAAGAGATCAGCACTAGACTTGGAAAAGATAAAGGTTTTTATAGTTCAGGAGTAGGGGGTTTCCAAATGGAGGATTTGGCAAACCAGTAGGGAAGGTTACAGAAGCAGAATACAAGCATAACAAGTTGCTCATAATAACCTCCTGAAACAAAGATATGGTTGCAAAATGGTCATAACAAGGTAGTCATAACAACAAGGTGGCCATAATAAGATAGTCATAACAACCTTTTGAACCCAGATTACAGCTGTTCCCTGTGGAACTTCCCAAAGACATGGTTGCCATTTCCTGGAATAGGCAGTACAGGAACATTTGTAGTTAAGGTGACATGTAGGGCATTGCCCAATCCTTGAGAAACAGAGGTTTAACCATAAACAGGAAGGAACCTAGTTTGTCTTTACTGTAAGATGGTGTTCAAGCCTAAGATGGAGGCAGGCTGCGTTATTGCTTTCCCTCACAACACGTGCTGGGCAGTGTTGTATTCCAGTTACAGAGGAGCTAAAGCTCTCTCTGGCCTCCACAGGCACACACATATGACATACATTCACACACACATATGTGCACACATAATAAAAATAAAATAAATCATAAAACAGAAGAACCAAAGCCTAGCCAGGCCCGCAAGGGAGGGTCATACTCTGGGTTCCTTATTGGCCTCATTTTGTGTTGCTCTTCTCTCGACTCCTGAATGGGAGCCATACTAGCTGCCTGGTGGTTTTTGGAACATTCCAAAATTGTGTTGTGTGTCTGAGTATTCACACTCACTCTCCTTAGCACTGTTCTCCACGTGTCTGGCCCTTTCTTTGCTTTTGGTCTCTACAATACTATTTTCCAAGGGGACTGTTCCCTTATCTTCATACCTTCTGGACAGTCAGTCAAGCACTCTGTTTTGCAATACCATAATGAGCCATTATCTTGTTTGCATATGCATACCTCAATTATCTGTCTCCTTTCCCAAGCATGCTGCATTCAGGCAGGCCACCTCTAATGTTCTGTATGTGGTGCTCCCAGTGTCTTACAGCATTAGGAATATATGGGCTTGCTTCAAATACTGTTGGATGAATGAATGATTAAAAGTAAAGGCCCAACCTGAGTGGTCTTTTTGTTTTTCTCAATTTCATCTTTGGACACATCTGAGGAGGATTTTTCTTTGAGAATATACTCTTTCTATGATAGAGCTGTTTATTGACCCTTGAGATAAAATTTCCAAATTGGAATTGGGTGGTTGCAAGTGGTTTCAGAGAGGTAAAATTTGTCGTTAGTATCATTGTTTATGTGTCCAGTGTCCTTCATATTTTTCCCTTTTATACAGCATTTGACATTTGCAAAATGTTTTCCATTTATTTTTATGTAGGGGAAAGCAAAAAGCCACACACACTTTTTTCCCATTTTACTCCTCCCCCCACTTTAGGAGAGCATAAAGGCAAAGAGTCTGATTCAGAGTGACTCCAGCTGTCAGCTCTGTGTTCAGGATTGGACAAATAGAGAGCAAAAGAGGGAGACAGTGAAAGGTAACTGGAAGGCTGGGGCAGTTCCCAGTCAGTCAAGTGTTTGCTGTGCCAGAGGGAGAAGCTGAGTTCAGGCCTCCAGAACCCACAGGAAAAGCCAGGTGCAGTGGTACATGCCTATAACCCCAGCTATGGCAAGACAGAGGTCAGTGGATCCCTGGGGCTCCACAAATCAGTGAACTCCAGGTTCAGTGAGAGATTGTCTCAAAACATAAAATGAAGGTGACCGAGGAGATGGTTCAATGGATAAAGCACTTGTCATCCAGGTATGAGAACAAGAGTTTGGCTCCCCAAAACTCACTTAACAGCTGGACAGGTAAGACCACTGCCTGTAATCTCAACTACAGGGGGTAAAGATAGGGGATCTTTGGAGTAAGTTGGTTAACTTGACTGGCTGGAATTGGCCAGTTTCAGGTTCATTGAGAAACCCTGCTTCAATAAATAAAGTGGAGAGCAATTGAGGAAGATCTCCAACATCCACCTACACACACGTATGCATAGGTGCACAGCTGCACATAAACCAGCAAATGTACCCCCACATACACACCCAAACACACATACAAACCTGCTGTTGAAACCCCACACAACTGAAAATGCAAAACAGTATATAAAGAAAATAAATCAACTTATCAACTTCAGGCCTCCACATGGGCACTCATATGTACACACACAGGAACATGTATGCACCAAAAAATGAGAGATGATAGGAAAGGACAAATATAGAGAAAAATGCAAGGTGAAGAGATTGTGTGAGAGATATAGATAAAAGCTAGATGATAGATAGATAGATAGATAGATAGATGATGCATCAGACAGTTTTCTCCTACACACACACCCAACCTCATTGTCAGAACTGAGTCACTCTAGAAGGTGGGAACATTAAATGACCCAAGGAAATATGAGATGGTGTGGGGTGTAGGGTTTCTTTATTAGTCAATTTAAAATAAAATGTGGCTGAGTAATTTAAAATGTGTCTGGAGTCAAGCAGAAAATTAGCCATATTCTCATATCCTACACCCTCCCCCGAAGGCAGCAGAAGTACCAATAAAAATAAAAATAACAGCACCTTGTACTGATGGGGTCGCTGCTCTCCAGAGCTGCTCCTCACTCAGCCTTTTAATCCTTTTTTTTGTCCTTGGAGGGGAGCACACATCTAGAGACTGGGGGCTCATCCCTGTGCTGACACTGAACAGCATCTCAGAAGATCTTCCCTGCAAAAGATGCTCCTTCATGGATTATTTCTTCATCTATATTATTTACCATTATTTACAGAGCAACACCGTGGATCAGCACTTCAAGTCTGGGAGGGCTGCTAAAAACACACAAACACACTTAGATACACATAAAAGCATACAGGTACCTAGACACACATACACACACACACACACACACACACACACACACACACACACATATGCCTATGCATACCTATATACTTACAAACACCTGCATATGTTCACACATATACATATGTCCGCCACACACACACACACACACACACACACACACACACACACATATATATATATATATATATATATATATATATATATATATATATACACACACATATACACATGCATGTACACATATACACTTACACACACTTGTATAGACACATACATGCAACATCTGACACACCATACACATCTATATGCACACACCATGGGATTTCACAGAGTAATATATATTTATGCGTATTAGAAAGATTTGACTAAGTTTTCCTGAAGGCAAATCCTGGCTTTCTCTAAAGTGTCACACGGACTTCAGAGCCCTGAGCACCATTTAGCGGCTATAAAGGCAGAGCTTAGGGTTGAGCCCTCTTAAGTTTTTTCCCATGGGAGAAGACAGTCTTTGCAGGCTTTACCCATCCTGCTAATAAGCCATGGATCTCTCTCCTTTGGGAAAATTATCGTTTTTAGGGAAAACAGGAGTGGAGTCCTTTTCTCATTTCAAAGTTTTCCTCACTAGGGAGGGAAAGTGTCCCAGAGGCTTTTGAACACTTAAGGAAGGCCAAGACCCTCCACCAAGGAAGGGCCAGAAACAGCTCCAGCCCTTGCAGAGCCACTTACAAAGTTGACACTCTTGTCCTTGCACATGCCCAGTGCTGCCACCACATACCCAGTGCTACCACCACATGGAACACTCCCAGCATAATAGAGTAAGAGACTAGACTCTTAGGGGTCCTGTGGAGAGCCCATCCTGTCCTTGGAGCCTTCTATCAATGATGGCGTCACTAGCACGGAACTCCTCCACTGTCCCTGTTTAAACTCCTCCCACTTACATCGGAGAGCATAAAAGGTTTCCCTGCATTGCAATGAAACAGCCTTAAATCAATAGCAATTCAAGCCTTGGAATAAAGGCGTCTTTATGGTCCAGGAAGGTGAGAGCTGAAGGTTGCCTTTAAGCAGCGTTAGGTTTGTGTCTCCCTGGGGTCTCCCATAATGCAGTGTCTCTCTGTGCCTTTGCCTGCATGAAAGTCAGCCCCTTTCAGCTTGTCTCACAGAGGGGAGGAGATGCAAATTCTGCAATGGGTCTGCCAGCATCTCTTCCTTTAACTTGTACCTTCTTGTAAATCCTGAGAACATCAGCTGTAGCTTTACAGATTGTCCTCCCTAGTACCAACGTCTGCACCTATACACAGGGTGTTTTTAGCCAGAGGCCCCCTCCAGGTACCTCTTTCCCAGGACCATGCATATTTATTGGCTGTAAGAGAAGTTCAAATCAAGATCTGTACAGAACTTTATGCTCAAACCTTTGTGGATTATGGTGATGAGAGTATTCGGGATCTGCCCTCTTCTCAGAGCCTCTTGTTTACCTCTTAAGTGTTAATGAAGGTTTGTTTGTTGGTTCATTTGTGACAGTGTTTTGTGCAGCCCAGCTTGATCTCAGACTCACTGTGTTACCAAAGATGACCTTAAATTTCTGGTCTTCCTGATTCCACTTCTGAAGTGCTGGAACTATGGGTGTGTATAACATTGTGCCAGATTTATGCATGTTGTGGATCGAACCCAAGATTTCATGCATGTAAGGCAGACACTCAACCAACTGTACTATGAACCCTGCCCACTCAGGAGGCTCTTGAAATTTAAAAATAAGTGGAAGCTTAAGCTTCACATTTATCAGTGAAATAAGCCATAACAAGATTGCATCAGGGCCATGTTTAAATCTGTCTTTTAACAGCTCTAGCCTTTGCTCTTTCCTTTCTTACTCCTCTCCCCTTTTCTTTCTCCTTCTCTCTCCCTGTTTCTCTTTCTGCTCTCCTTCTAGTTGCTCTATCTCGACCCTCACTTCCTCCTTTCCATCTCCATGTCCCTCTCTCTCCCTTTCCCCTCCTCACTCTGCTCCATGGCTCCTGCCTGTGACCTTTCATAAACACACTGATCTTCAAAAGCTCCATCCCTGAAGTCCATGGCACATGCCATGTGTAGCTGCAGTGGCCGGGTATTCATCTCCGCAGCTACTTGGCAGTCATTCCTTTCTCTCTTCCTCTTCCACCATCTACCCCATCTGCTGCTGACACCCGACTGAGGGCTAAGAGCTCTATGATTAAAACTCCTTGCTCTGCTACTCTCTGAACAGTTCCAAAGGACCAGAGATGGCTTTTAAAATGGGTCCTGCCTGTCTAAGCCTGTGTCAGCCTGTCCAGCTCACAGGCAGGAGGTGTAGAGTAGGGTGCACATGAGAGGGTGAAAGGCCTGTCCTAGCTCAAACTGCATCTCCATTTGATTGGAGATTGAGTTCAAGCTCTTGGGTAGGAATTGTCAATATCATGTGCTGCATCTCTCTAGCACTGAAATGGATGGCTCCTCGGGACTGTAGTGTCTCACCTTTGCAACGAGCTTGGAGAGGAACCCCTGAGTCCCTATCAGCCCATCAGTTCTTTGACCCCAAGCAGAGCAGGTTGGCTAGTGATCTTGAACACAGAGTCCTTTCTGACACTAGAGAGAGCTATGCTGCATAGGTCATTGGGGTTAGCTTTAGCTACTTCTTTTTCATCTTTTTAAGCTCTTCATTGAAACAAAGCAAGGGTGACATGGTACCAGTGCTCCACAGGAGTGACTGTTGGAATAAGGCAAGGGTGAAGGCTTGGCCATGGGCAAAAGCTTTCCAAGAAAGGTTTTCCAGCTGAATGCTATGCAGTCATCTGGGAGGCAGACAGGGGTAGGAACTTCCCCCATGAGATCAGAGATTAAAAGAAAGGATTCTGTTTGATGGCCAGAGAAAGTAGCCACAGCCATTTCTTAAGAAACAGATACAACCAGTTTAGAGAAAAACAAACTAGCCAAACAAACAGAAACCTAAACAACAACAACAAACATAGTATCTTTCATCTTTAGCTCCCAGGATCCAGATCCTAAGAGCATTAAATGTCTGCCAGAGCAGCAGCTATGGAAACAGAACCTTAATACAGATGGGTGACATTGAAAGGACTATGGCTATTGTCTATAGAAGTTTGTGTGTATGTGTGTTTGTTCATGTGTGTGCACATGGATGGAGAGGCCAGAGATCAACCTTCCTCAAGAGCCTTCTACTTTCTTTTCAGAATCAGGGTCTTTCATTGACCAGTACTTGCCCATTAGACTAGAATTGCTGGCCAGTGAGCCCCAGGGAGCCTCCTGTCTCTGCTTTCCCCAGCCTAGAAAAAGCACTTGTGCCACCATGTCAGCTATTTGTGTGGGTTTTGGGACAATCAAACTCATGTCCTTGTGTCTGCATTGCAAGCACTTTACCAACTAAGACCTCCCCACCCTGAGAGTTTTCCTTTTAATACCGAGTACAAGGAAACTCCGAGAAGCCTGCTACACAGGCTGCGATAGAATTAATTTTTGTATAATCCTATGCTTTTGATTTTCTTATCTCAGGCTCCTCCTTTTCTGTGCACATTTCTACCTCAGATCTCTCCTCATCCCAGAGAGAAAACTGCACATATTAAGTGTCTTAAGGCTGCAGTGCCCAGTTCCCTCAACACAAAGCATGCCTGTTTGATGGAGAGGAGATTTTCCAAGTTTGATTTCCTAACGACTCACCCTTCCCCTTGTACTTGTGATAAATTCCAGTTGTATAGTTTAAGTGGTCATTGAATAGATGTGCAGTTCTGCTGTCTACAGTTTTAACATGCTTGAATGATCTCAAAATGAGGCAGTCGTTTGAGCAGAAACCCGGAGAGGCCTGGGAGGCAGAGCTTGCCTGAGACTGATCCTGAATTCAGCAGCCTCGGGCTCTCGCTGCAGACAGGCTCTGAGTGTGTTGTAGCAGAGTGACCCCAGGGTCACCTATTCCGTTCCTCCTCCTGCTCACAGGTAGACAGCCTGCAACTCTGCATGTGCTTAAAATGAGTTCAACCTGCTGTGTTCCTTTGAAGGAGGAAGGAACATAGGCATACCTGGAGCCTTATTGCTCACTGCCTTTCTTGGTTCATGGATTGTTTTCAGAGAAAGTAACTTCTGGTCCACCAGCCCTACATTTTATCTTTTCTTCTGAAAGATTCCCTTGCGTGTGTGTGTGTGTGTGTGTGTGTGTGTGTGTGTGTGTGTGTGTGTGTTCCTGTGTCTGAGTGCAGGCAGGCACCTGTACCATAGCACACAGCATAACTGCAGATGTCAGGTCAGGTTTTGGTCCTTACCCTATGCCTCGTGGAAGGGTCTTGTGCTGAACATGGCAGGCTAGATGGCCTGTAAGCACCCAGGGATCTACTTGTCTCTAGCTTTCAGTGGTATTACATGTGCATGCACTAATGTGCCCACCATTACATGGGTTATTAGGATCTGAACTTAGGTCTTCAGGCTTGCAAGGCAACTACTTTACTCAGGGAACTATCTCCCAGCCCTGCAAACTCAATTTGCAGAGAAGCAAGAGAGAAGTAAGTGCTGCAATTTATCTCTAGTGCTGGACACCCAAATCTCCATCTTTATTTTGTATTTATTTTTGTTTTGTTTGAGATTATGTCTAACCATGTAACCCAGCAATCCTCCTGCCTCAGCTTTCCAAGTTCTGGAATTACAGACTTGTATTATCATGCCCAGTGCCAGCTTTCTATGTTTTACACAGACCATAGGATTTTTGGATTTCCTGGTACTTTTCACCCCACTGAGTAGCTACAGCGAATATTTGCCTAGTAAGGAGTTAAAAATAGAATCACACCCCCAGAGATGTAGGGCAAGGAGTGGAGCTTGGGGTTTTATCCCCCAGTAACCCCACAAATGTGTCTATTGATTCACTGTCCTGTTTCCGTGTGAGTCTTGGGTGAGGAGCACCTCATCATTTGTGTGAATTAGTACAAACTCCCATGGTTCCTTCTCTCCTGCGTTCCTCTACACTCCACTGTGCATGCACAGACCTGTTGATCTGCTTCTCATGTGAAGTCTGGCGTGCTTCACTGTCACCTCGGGCAGGAACCATATGGACCCTAGCCAGCCCCTCCCCATTCCTTCTGGGCTGCAAATGTCAGGATGGTAGTCATTCTGAAGGTGTTCCAAGGTTTTCTCACATCGAGACTTTTGTGCATGGTGTTTCTCTTACCCCTGTTCTGCCTCATCTTCCCCACAACCCAGTCGTGACACTTTGAAAGTCCAGTAGACAGTAGACATTATAGTTCTTGAGGGAACCTGTCTGTGGACCTCCATCCCTGGGCTGAAGTGTTTGGTCCAGCTCCTCTTTCTACCATGCCTCCTCTAATACAGGACTTTCATGGCTGTTTATAGTTCACATCAACAACTTCTTGATGCATACCCAAGAACAAGGAATACATTTGTTTAACACTTGTTTTCCAGCAGTTTAAGTGCAAAAGACAGAAGACACATTACTGACTTTGTCCCTTAACCTATGTACCTTAACTTTTCTCTGGACAAACTTCCCCTCTCTCCCCTCCCTTTTCTTGCCTCCCCCTTCCTTTCTTTCCTTTCCCCTACATTCTCATCTTTTCCTCCTCCCCTTATGTTTCTCTTCTTTTTTATCTCCTCTCCTTCCTCCCCTCCTATCCCCTTTCTTCCTCCTTTCCATTCCCTTTTTCTTCTTGATCACACATGATACTTATGGGATGGTTCTCACTGGATTTTTTTTTTTTTTTTTTTTTTTTTGGTTTTTCGAGACAGGGTTTCTCTGTGTAGCTTTGTGCCTCTCCTGGAACTCAGTTGGTAGCCTAGGCTGGCCTCGAACTCACAGAGATCCGCCTGGCTCTGCCTCCCAAGTGCTGGGATTAAAGGCATGCGCCACCACCGCCCGGCGGTTCTCACTGGATTTTAATGGCCTATGACTTCATGAAACTATTATGACTCACATAGACCTTATGGGTTTCTAGGCTCTGTTAAAGAACTACCGATTCTCACCATGCTGTGTAAGTGACAGCCTCACCACCTTCCACCGTGACTGTCACACAGTGTTGGCAACAGAAGTGATTGTACCAGATTGTATGGAAAGGGCTGCTGTTGATCAACTCTTAAGAGGAGGTCATTCCAGCAGATTACACTCTTACTTCCAGGATATTTCCTTCTCTGTTCACTCCTTCACTCCTAATGACTATTGTTGCCTCCAAGAAGTATGATTTTTAAAGTCCAGGTGGTGTTGTGGTGGAAATCAATCAGAGATTGTTTGGGTATCAGCTGTGAACTTTTCGCTTCTTACTTGAAAAGAAGCAAACAGACCCAGCAGTGCGCGTTGAAGCATGTGTGGGTTATTAATAATTTACTCAATCTATTGATGTTCACTAATTGCAGTAGCTGAGAAAAGTTAGTTAATGATGTACCTGCCTGCACCACATTATAATTATGATGGTAGTTCCCCTATTATTAGGGCTGAGTAGGTGTTCCCATTAGAAACCTCAATTTTCAAGCTGATTGTCTTAGCCATTTCAAATCACGTCAGGCCAAATCTTGGCAGACACTCTCACAGAGTGGATACACTTCCTTCCAAAATTATTTTTATGCTAGCCCAGAAGTGTCCTCCCTCAAATGACAGAGACTATAAAGCCTGCTCCACTTTCAGAAACGCTCTTGTTACACCCTGGGTGACCATCTCATCTGGGAAGTTGTGCAAAGAAAAAGCAGATTTTTGCTGATATGGATACTAAATTGGTTCAAATCAGACCTATTTGGGAAAGTGAATTTTAAAAACAGTTTCGTTGCATTTGTGTGTGTGTGTGTGTGTGTGTGTGTGTGTGTGTGTGTAAACACGTGAGTCAAAGGACAACTTGCAGGAGCTAGTTATTTCCAACTTGTGGTTCCTAGGAATCAGGTCACCAGGCTTGGTGGCAAGCACATTTACCTCTCTAAGGTAGCTTACCACCCTAGAAAGTGAATTTGGAAACATTTTCCATGGAGTTAGATCATGTTTCTCTCAGTTTTCCTTGGACTTGGAATGCGTTTCCTCTCAAGTAACAGAAACTCAGTTCCAGTGCATGTCTATATCGTTTAAAGAATAAAACTTCGCGGTTCATGGAATTAAGAGTCAGAAATTACAGTGTATTAATGTTGATCTAGAGCCAGCACAAGCAGGGTGGCCAATGTATTATATCATTTTCCATCCTCTGAGTCTCTGTGTTGTTCAGCTTTTGTTTGTCACATGTGCCTGAGGGAAATCATCTTAAGAGGAGAAAAATTTATTTTGGCTCATTCTTCCAAAGGTTTCCGTCAAAGCAAACTAGCCTCATTACTGTGAGCCTAAGGTAAGACAGACTACCTTGGTGGTGAGGGCATGTGGTGGAAGAGGCCACTTGCCCCATGGCAACTAAGAAATAGCAATACAGGAGGAAGGTCCCTGGGGCGGGTGGTAGGATGCTTTAAAGGCCTGCCCTGTAACCCATTTCCCCCACTAGGCAACACTTCTTTGCAGCCTTTAGCAATGAATTAATCATTGATGAGGAATTAACTGAACTCACGTGTATGTAGCACACATACACACACACACACACACACACACACACACACACAAAATCTAAAATAAAATAAATCTTTAAAAATTAAATAAAAGAAGAAAGTATATAAAGTGGAAATTCCCAGTCCTGAGCAGATGCTTGGAGTTAGAAGGAGAGTAGGAAGATGCCCTCATGATGTGTCCCCTCTCAACAGCAGCACAGCTCAGGACCAGGCATTCAACACATGAGCCTTTGAGGGGTTCATCACATTACAATTCAAACTATTGCAGTCTGTTCTCAGTTCTGGCTGTATTCACCAGGAGATTTTAATATGTGATCAGTCATACAGGCTCCCGGCCATGTTCTTAATATCTCATGTTTCACAAAACAACACGGTCTCTTATAAAGCTTCCATGCATTTCAGTCAGTGAGATGGCGCAGTATGTAAAACACTTGTCACCAAGTCTGGCAGCGGAAGTTCAAATTCTCAGAACCCGCATGGTGAAAGAAGGGACTTCTGCAAGCTGCTCTGACCTCTACATTTGCACAGCCTCCTTCCCCACAAAGCACACATGCATGCAAATAGACATGCATAAATCATAATTAAAGGAGTTGATGTTAAAATATATTGAAGTGATAAGAATGCTGGAGATAAGACTAAGTACTGTTCTTGCTGAGGACCCAAGATCAGTTCTCAAGGATTTGATTCTCCTCCCCTGGCCTCTGTGATTAAGTGAACTCTCTCTCTCTCTCTCTCTCTCTCTCTCTCTCTCTCTCTCTCTCTCTCTCTCTCTCTCACACACACACACACACACACACACACAATCTAAAATAATATAAATCTTTAAAAATTAAATAAAAGAAGAAAGTATATAAAGTGGAAATTCCCAGTCCTGAACAGATGCTTGGAGTTAGAAGGAGAGTAGATTCGAACGCACAGGCTGGGAGAGTATCTGTCACATAGCAGCACTTCTGGAGTCAGCTTAGATGTGACATACACACTGTGGGGAAAGCATTTCAGTGCAAAGAGAAGTGTTACTACCAAAAGACAAAGGGAAAAGGTGATAAACAAGAAAGAAGATGTGGCTTGTCTACCACATCATGTCCATTACCTCATTCCACTCTTAGTCCCCTTGATGACAAAAAGTAAAAAAAATTTAAAAATGCAGTATTGCAGTATACATCAACTCTTCCTGACCAACACAGGTCAACACCCTCTTACAGTTTTGTTTTCCACTCAAATCTTAACATTAACAAAATAGTGCCCCTAAGTTTTGGTGTTGTAGCTGGTTATATAGTCTTGGGAATAACATCTAATACAGTTCATGGAATCTTATTTGCATCATTGGCAGTGGCCTCTCTATGGTGACATGCCACAGAAAGACAGTAGTCTTGTGAGTTCTCAAATTAGTGAGAAGGAATTTAGCACAGAAAATTGTTGGTTTAGCTCCTACAGAAAATAGGTTAGTTGAACTTTTCTGAAGTCAAGGGATGACATGTTGTGTCCAAACATGGTAGAACTTTTTATTTTCCAAGAAAAGTCAACAAAAATTGAAGGTCACAGAGAAGACTCACCATCCCCCAGAAGACTCTAGCTGACATAATGCTGTGGAAATGGTTTCAGCGACCTAATTCATGGAGGCAAAGGCGGGAAACAGAATTGCTATCTAATCCAATGATGGGCTTTTGGGAGGTGGGAGATGTGGGTCACTGGGAATATGCCCTTGAAGAGTATTTCTTGTCCCAGACTTGTTGCTTCCTCTCCCCCTGGCGTTCATGGTGCATGGCCTCTTCCAGTTCATGCTTGTGTCATCATGACACCGTACCTCACTTTAGGACCCAAGCTGTGGAGCCAGAATGCTCGGGCAGACTTTTGAGAAGTATAATGATTCATTCATCCTAGGGGATTATGGTATGGGCTTGTGCTTCTAAAATGTTTTCACCTCTTAATGTATGGACTACGTAATATCTTGTGCAAATTATTGTTTTAAAGTCATACTCTGCTCAAACTAAAATAGATAGATGATATATAGATAGACAGACAGGCAGACAGACAGACAGATAGGTACGTTAATAGATAAAATTGAGTTTTCTCCTTTCCCCATGTTCACTATAATCTATCTGTGTCACTTGGTGGACCTAACTGTTTTTTTTTTTTTCAGTAACTCAACTTTGGGTAAGAAAACAAAAGCAAAAACCTCTATCAAATGCATACCTGGAGGCACGGGTCAATTCTCCTGAACTTTCCCATGTCTATTGATTGAAATAAATCAATAAACATGATCTGATTTAGTCTCTACAGCCAGTGTATGAGTGTAACCTTTTTATTTTCTTCTTTCCTCTCTGTGCCACCTTCCAGGAAAAGCTGGCGTTAGTGAGGAAAGGCATTTAGTAGATGGAAGGAGTGTCTATTTTCTTGCTGTGCTTTTTGTCAAAGTCACTGTAGCTGGAAAAATACAAGGAATATGATTCAAAGAAGACAATCATCAGACACCGTTGCTCTCAATTCAAGATTGAAGGAGATAGATGTAAATTATTCTAGTTAGGCACTAACACCAGCAAAAGCATTCCTTCACAAATAGGCAGAATGGAAATAAAGAGGCAGAAGCATTGTCTTGACATCTCTGTGGGGTCACCTTTCAATTTGTCCATCATTGCCATCATTGTTGTTGCTTCCATTATTAATATTTAAACAGCAGAGTTGTGTAAATATTCTGCCAGGAGACTTAATGAACTAGAATTTATGCAGACATTTTTGTAGGTGGAAAAACACTCAAGATTATTTTGCTTTTAGATGGTTTATTTCAACATCCAAAAGACATTCCCTGAACACTATGATGTGTCAACTCTTATGAGATTAAGAAATAGTCAGGGTTACACAGGAGGTGCAGCTTGGTTGGTAGATCACCTGCTCAGCACAAACAAACCCTTGGGTTGATTAGCAGTCACATACAATCTGGCATGGTACTGACCATAACTACAGCACTCAGGAGGTCGAGACAGGAAGATCAGAAGCTCAAGGTTATCCTTCCCATCATAGTGAGCTTGACACCAGCCTGGGCTACATGAGACTCTATCACGAATGAAAGGAAAGGAAAAAGAACCAGAGTCAAGTTATAAGTCGCAGGCCTAGCTCTTTTCCATAGAAAGAAAGGATGCTCTGCAAGCCAGCTCTTATGAGGAGGCTGGTATGCTGTGGTGTAGATGGTATGGAATGAACACCCCCTATCTGTGCTTGGAAATTAGACAAAGCACAGCTAATGTGTGTGATAGGCATTTCCGATGGAAAGCTAAACTGTGAAGCTCCATCATGAGAAGCCAGAACATTCTTGTTCTTATAACTTAACCTCACAAGAGGCCATTTGTTTGGATGCTCAGGGATGGGACCATGGCACAGACTGCTGTTTCTGCATGGCTTTGAGTTTAGGAAGTTGCTATTCATGTTCAGTTGTTCCTGCTCAGGGTTAAAGAGGCATCTCGAAGGCACTGACTGCAATTGAGCAATTGCAAGAAAATGGGGAAAGAAAAGCTAAAAATATACATTGGGAAATGACACAATCCACTGCCATTTGTGTGTGTGTGTGTGTGTGTGTGTGTGTGTGTTTGTTTGTGTGTATCACAAATGCATACTAATTAAACATCAATATTAAACATTATGGGTAGTGTTTATTTAATTCACTGTGTCCAAAATGCAGTATGTATTATCAAACCTGCTGGAAATATGGCTCAATTAAGATTTGAGAATGTCATTACTTGCTTAGCATTAAATGGTGAGTGGTAAAATAGAGGTTTCATCTTTGCTTTAAATAACTCTATTCTCAAAATAGCACATTGACTTGAACTATGTGGCTACCTTGTATGAATCCTGCTGCTTTGGAACAGTCCTGTAATTGTTCTCTGTATGCATGTATTTGAAAAGGCTACTATGAAATTAATGTTTTATAATTAAATTGGAAACAAAATTGAGGATGTTTTTCCTAGAATTCTGACACCATGAATTTCATATCCTCATCAGATCCCCAGAGGTAGCAGCTTTTGTGAAAGACATCAGGAGTAAGGAATGAAATAAATAGCCATATTCTCTAAGAGTGACTCCTCCCATAAAATGTCTACCACCTACCTGCCTGCCCCATCCAATCCATCCAACTGTAGCCATTCATCTGCTGCACTAACATGCACAAACACTAACATACATGCCTGTGCGCGCACACACACACACACACACACACACACATTCACACATGTGCATGCTTGTGCATATGTACACGAATATACACACACCTATTTATGTGATATTTCCATATAGGGTTTTAGAACTAATTATTTTTACTAGCTTCATAGTTTTTCATATTTATTTACTGTGTTCTCAGTGATGTGTGTGTGTGTGTGTGTGTGTGTGTGTGTGTACATGTATATGTATATTGGTTTTTTTGAGACAGGGTTTCTCTGTTTAGTTTTGGTGCCTGTCCTGTCCTGGATCTTGCTTTGTAGACCAGGCTAGCTTCAAACTCACAGAGATCCACCTGGCTCTGCCTCCAGAGTGCTGGGATTAAAAGCGTGCCCCACCACCATCCATCCAGTAATGTAACTGATTCGGTTTGTATTGGTTTTTACTTTCTTCTGTTTCAGAACTTGCATATATTTATGCTTCCATTTTTCTGTATTTGTACATGTGTATTTGTAGAATAATTTTTGCAGAGGCAGTAGCTAGATCAATTTAGCTTCATAGATTTTGCTGATCTGCCTTCCACAAAAGGTTTCACTCACTTACATTCCTACTGTGTACATGATAACCTATTTTCATTACAACAACAAAAATATACCTTTTAGAAAACATTTTTCCTATAAGCAATATACACCCTGTGTTGTGAGACTGAGTGTTGAAGGGGGTATGAGGCACTTTCCCATGCTGCTCATGCTGTATTTGATCATGCTGCCAAGGGTTCAGTGATTCTGACAAGCATGGAGGGTTGGGATGGTGTGCCTCTCAGCACAGAAGAATGGAGGAGTCTCACCAAGCATCCTTCTAGCCTTAGCATTTCCAGCTAGATCACTTTCTCGTGTGTCAGCACTACCTACCATTTGCTGTTGAGAATACTACCCAGGATCTTAGGCAGAAAGAAAGGCCCTCTGCTTCGTTATGAAAGGAATTCAGAGAAAACATGTGTTTACACAAGATATTGTTTCAATTTGGAAATGAATGTCAGACAAAGGGAAGGTTGTGCCCATGCAGAACACAGAGAGGAAACAGGGCTGTTTTGAAATCAGAGGAAGCCCAGTACCAGTCAGTCCATGCAATGCTGTTTTAGAATGTTTCCACTCCATGTTGGGAGGTGCAGGCAGGAGAATGAGGAGTTAGAGGTCATTCTCAGCTACATAGTGAGTTCAAGGCCAATGTGAGCTATGAGGGACCTTGTTCAAATTCTAAAACTTCAGAGAGAGAAGAGAGAGAGGAGGGAGGGAGGGAGGAAGGGAGAAAGAGAGAGAGAGAGAGAAAGAGAGAGAGAGAGAGAGAGAGAGAGAGAGAGAGAGAGAGAGAGAGAGAGAGAGAGAGAGAACAAAAAAGAAGGGAAGGGAATCAAAGAAAAAAAGAGAGAAAAGGGGATTGATTGTGGCTGATTTTTTTTCTGACAACTATGTTTGGTCACAGTTCCCAGATATGAGGTCAAACACTATCTAGATGTTACTGTGAAATCATTTTTGAGATATGATTAACACTGAAATCTGAGTAAAGCAGATTACCCTCCTTAAATGGTGTGAGCACCACTCAAACAGCTGAATGCCTCAAGAGGAAAAGGCCTGAGGCTTCTGGGAAGAAAAGACTCTTCCTGCATGTGGCCTTCAGCCAGACATGCCGACTCTCAGCTCAGCTCCATCACTGTATGGAATTTTGCTCTAGGCCTAAAGTCAAGCATGAAGGAATGCTGATGTCACTTAGTAATGTGTGCCCAGAGATAGAGGAAGTGGTGTCAGGATCTTGGATGTAGTTGCTTGATATAGCTGCAAATAGTTTAAACTGAACCAAGAATGGAAGAGAAATAGCACTGGTCACCTCAAAGGACAGTACCAGGAATTCAGGATTCAGGAGCATCTTAAGGACCAAAAGTAATGGAGCTGCTGTGAGAGCTGAGCCTCCACTCTCTGGAGTGTGCACTGGAGCTCTGGAGATGGAGGGTAGGACGTGATCACAAACCTCCCTCCACTTGGTCCTCTGTTCTCTGCTTCTTATTATAGTGACAAACATCTCCTTTGGCTGTCGTTTCTTCTTCTTTGCTAGAGGCCATGCCATTCACACAAGGCATTTTTGCTCAGGTGTGGGCACCTTGAGAAACCCATGAACTCCCTGCCCACCTTTCTCCCAGTGAACAACCGGGCTTTCTCAGCACATGAATGCCAGCTGCACAAACAGACTGTGGGTTTCCCCACACCGGGAACAGAAAGACAGTCCTTGGCTTTGCTTTGATCATATTCACTAATTTATGGTAATGTAGGCACCTCCTGATTTCATTTTATTTTACTTTTGTTTTTCACTCAATATTTGAATTACTTCCTTCAGGGGAGTTGTCACGCTAATTAATTGTTTTGTGTTTTTCTTGACATGTCTCAGCATTATCTGTGCATTTGTGATCATGTGTCTGTTAGGAATATTTGGGGCATTTGTAAAGATTATAAAACTAATTTCTCATTATATCTAGAATGTTATCTGTTTTAAAAGTCTGTTTCTGTTTGAGGAAGTTGAATGTTTCCAGGCTTCTGAACCCCATGTGACCTTGAAATTCATGTCAATTGTATTCACACAATGAAGTCATTCCCTGGTCTTGTTCTTTTGTGACATTCCCATCACTCACAAACATTTAGCACTTATGACAAAGACGCTAACTCCCTTTCTGAGTGTGTTGCAGGCTTCCTCATGCTCCTGTTCTGCCTGTTCATGTTGTTCCTGGCTGCCAAGTGCCTAACTCACTTGCAGACCTTCACTGTAGATCATCAAGGCCACTGTCAGGTGCTAAAATGATTTTCTGTGACTTTCTGTCTATGGGTAACTGGCAATGCCTGTCTTCAGTAGGGATGCATAGAGGATGGAGTGCCATGATCAATTAGTAATGCCTGCCATGGCTGTGGAATGAGGAACGGTATGCTGAGGTATGCTGGCTTCAACTCAGCAGGTCGACACTGCTCTCTGAATCAATTGCTGATCCTTCTTACTTTGTACCCTTTCAGCGCTTCAGGTGCTCACCTAGTTTTCATACTTTCAAGCAGATATTGTAACAGTGCATAAGAATATGGAGTGGAATTTGGCAGAGAAGGGAGAAGCACAGCACTCACTCAGAGTTTTCTGTTATTCATGTAGTTGGAGCATAATTACTCCTATGTCCCATCCTTCAGAAAGGAGCCTCAGGAGACTTGATGGGGCAGTTGAAGAGATATGTTTGGGGATTTTCATTATCTGTTCTGTGGCTTCCCTTGCCCATTTATCCATAGCTCATCAGGAACTGGAGATAATTACAGTGCCTTGTTCTCCTACTTGTGGACTTATATAAGTAACAGGATGCACTTCTTGATGCTTCTTGTGTTACTTTAGAGTGGATTAAAGAGATTCATCATCTACCTCCTAAAGACACTATGGTCCTCACTGATACTCATATAGACACAGTTACTGCCCAGTGCAAAGCTCTCTAAAACAGTTATTGGCCTTTATTGCCTGTCATCTTTTGCTTACCTTTGGAGTTTGATGATAAGGATGATGATGGTGGTGGTGGTGGTGGTGGTGGTGGTGGTGGTGGTGGTGGTGATGGTAATGATGATGATGGTGATTTTGAGATAAGATCTCAAGCAACCGAGGCTGGCCTTGCCTTTCTGATCCTTCTGTTTCCACCTTCTGAGTGCTAGGATTATCAGTGCATGTAACAACAGGCCCTGTTTGTGTGATGTGGGGATCAAGCCCAAGGCGCTATAATGTGTGGGAAAGCACTCCACTAACTGGGGTATATGAGTTGGGAGAATATTTACTCCCGTTTTGCAAATGCAGACACTGGGGTGCATGACAGTTGAGCCATTTACCAGAACAGTTTGCCTAGGAAGCATCATTTCAACCTGAACCATACAATTCTGGAGACCGTTTTACAATGGTACTGAAAACGAGCAGATTTACACCCACAAAAACGAGTGAGTTTTTCCAAGGAGCTTTCCTGTTCTTAGTTTCAGCAGCTGCTTGTAGAAGCATCTCTCTAGTCACTTGCAAGCAGGCAGGCTAGCTTTCAGAAAGATGGTGTCAATTTAAAGATTAGGTATTTGAAACTTCTAGTCAGCCCTAAACTTCACAGATGGAACGGGTTCAACTGATTTGTGTTTGGAGCAGCCCCAATGAGAAAGGTTCTGTGTCCCCAGAGCCAGGCTCAGTGGGTCGGGGTTGTCCAAGTCTCGTTTTCCAAGCAGTGAAACACTAGAAGCACGTTTGTTCCCAGCATACAGCCAGCCAGCGAGGTTTGTCTCACTGGTGCCGACATTTACCAGAACAAGAGTCTGTTTCCTTCTCTTAGAGAAGCAGCCAGCGCCTCACAAGGGAGTGGGCCTCCTGCCAGAGGAAACCCGCCAAGCCCCACAAGCCGTGCCAGTGAAGTCAGTGCTGCTCACCCCACGTGAAGTTGTCCAGTTGTGGGGCAATGGTGTCTAGTTACTAACCTAACAAAGTGAAATACTGTCTGTCATCAACTTATCTGTCAAAATACTCATCCATTCACCAATCCTTTCAGCTATCCATGCATACATCTTTTATATATATGTGTTAATATGCAGATACATGTTAACTATGAGAGTTTTATGCATGCATTTTTAATAACTTTTTACATTCCTAAATGTAAAAACACAATGTGTTCAGTCCGTATAGTGTTACATAATGTCACTTGTATGTTGATGTTTTCATGGATGATCATTTGGTATTTGATAAACAATTAACATACTCTTCCCTGAGGAAGAGGATCCCCAACCCCTACTCCCATTATCCCTCAGTTGCCTGCAGTTCTTTGCATAGAGTTGAGGCCCGCTGCCTGGGGCAAGTAAATTCCTGGATCTTGGAGGTGAATCTACACCACCACTTTACTATACCAATATAATTCTTCATTCTCAATATTTATCCTCACACCCACAGATAACTGTAGTCCTTGCTGCTCATCAAGGAAATTTCTTTTTGCAACAGATGGAGACCAATATAGAAAAATCATACAATGTATTTTGATCGTATTCACTCCCTCCCTGAACTCTTCTCCAATTCACACCCCCTTTCCTACTCACCCAACATTGTGTCATTTTTTAAAAGAAAACTTCAAACTAAATTTGTGCTGTCCAAATACTCTTGGATGTGTGCTATTCCACTGGAGAGTGGTCTGCTTGCCAAGCGGATACATTCATCCAGAAACTGGTCTCTCTTCCCACAGCTAATAATTGCCTATAACTTCGTGGCTAGGGGTGGAATTGTATGCCCATCTCCTCTCTCTATGCTGGAGTTTGGTCTGGCTTGAGCTTACACGGGTTTTGTGCATGTTGTGGCAACCACTGCGAGTCTGTATGTACAGCTGGCCTGCAGTGCCCAGAAGTTTTCCACCACCTCAGGCTCTTACATGCTTTCCTCTACTTGCTTATGTCTTTAATTATATATATATATATATATATATATATATATATATATATATATATATGTGTGTGTGTGTGTGTGTGTGTGTGTGTGTATGGAGATAGTGGAGAGAGAGAGAGAAGGAGGAGGAGAGAGATTTGAAGAGCAGGATGGAGAAAGGGAAGAAAAGATAGTAAGAGCACACATGAGAGAAAGAGATATGGTGGTTAAAATTAATATACTTATTACAATATCACTCTAATCCCATAAATATTAATGAGCAGATTTTATTATACCTCATTGTGCCAATGATAAAGCATATATAGGAATCTTGCGATCATGATTCTTGAGTTAATAAAGGCAAGGAGAGAAAGGAAACTCAACTTCATTTTCCTCTTTTTCCTTTTCCACAGTCTTTTCTTCCTTTGCATCATCTTCTTTCTTCTCTTGTTCCTTCTCTTATCCATGCCCTCCCTTTTCTGTATCCTTCCTCTTCTTCACAGACTTAAAAGTTTTGGTAGCATGTGGGGAACTGTCTGGTCATCCTCAAAAGATACACTGAGGTTGAGGCAGCTGCCTTTATTTCCATTGTGGGCACCATTTACTTGATGATCGTGGGCATGTCTGCTAGCAGCTCTATGATTCCATTCTAGTGCATGGCTCTGCAGACTTTCCTGTACTACTCTGAGAGTCCAGAGCAGGGAAAGCACCCACTGTATTTATCTGGCAAGCACAGTGGTGCACATATAAATAATTCCTAAAGCAGCATCTGTATCTGCAGCTCAGGCCTCTTCAGTCTTATTTTGCTTATGTCAACAGCTGTCAACTGGGCTTTAGAAAGGTTCTGACTTACTTGTGCTGAAGCGTCAAGGAGTCTACTAGCTAATTTCTTTTGAGTATTACCTTGTTTGATTTGGATGAAGGGACAGGGAATTGTATAAATGTCACTGTGGAGAGCCCTTGTCCCCTGGTGATTAGTAACCTTATCAATCCAGAGCAAAGAGACATATCTAGAAACTTGGCTTTGGAAAATGGCACACAGATGAGGATATTTTATGACTACGCATTAAAAGGTTGGTCTGGTGCCGTTTTCCCCTTGCAGGTGGCTGAGCGGCTTTACTCACCCTCTGATCTGCCCGTTTTATCTTTTCATTCTGCTTATTCCTTCCTCTGGCCCCAGTCTCTCCCTCTTCTCACTCACCTAGGATCTCAATAAATTTGTTCATGGTACCAGTTTGCACACAGCAAAATGTTTGGAAGAAATTTTCCTAGTTTTATTTTTCCTATGACAAATAGTATGTGTCTATTACAAAAAAAAAAAAAAATCCTAACCACAAAAGAATAAGAATGAGTAACATATATGAAGATCCCCTCCTAAATCCTCTGCTGCAAGATAGAAACTTTTAATAACTTATAATTCCTCCTAAACACACACACACACACACACACACACACACACACACACACACACCAGCAGGGAGAAGAAAAGGGGCAAAGAAAAAGAGATAGAAGGACGAGGAGAGAGAGAGAGAGAGAGAGAGAGAGAGAGAGAGAGAGAGAGAGAGAGAGATCAGGATATACCAGGTTCTGCTGACTCCCCAGGGGAGATCTTGCCTTGGAGGAGTTGGGAATAGGGGGTGGGGAGAAGGCTGGGGGGTGGGAGGAGGAAGGACAGGGGAATCCACATTTGATATGTAAAACGAAAAGAAAAATCTCTTAATAAAAAAAAAAAGAAAAAAGAGAACACTCAGATCAGCAAATAGCCTGTGTGGTTGCATATGGAGTTCTATGGACATAGGTTGAAATAAACTAGGAATCTAGAGGAAAGGACATTTGTAGTCTGATTTAGAGAGCAGTACAATGTGGATGGGGAGAGAATGTGCATGAGGTAGATCAGAGCTTGGAGACTGGCAAAAATGGCTGGGGAGAAGACGTGGGGCTCATATGGCTAGAGAGTGCTAAGGAATGCTTGAGAAGTAGTCTATCATTTTCATTTTCCATTGTCATTGTGATGAGCCACATGTCTTTACTCACCTCAAGAGTCGTGCAGGAGTGAACAGCCTCTTTGTCTCAGCTTCGACATTAGAAAGACTCAGCAGCATGTCAGGAAGATACCATCTACCATGTCTACGATGTCAACAACCCACTCTCAGGAGCAGCTGCAGGGCTACTCAAGACAGGCACCCCAGGAACATGGCCACATGGCCAGGGTGTGGCTTATCTCATTATTTGTCCAGTACGTATTTGTGGGGAGGCTGTACAGATGTGGCAGCCAGTTATCGTGGTTCTCTAAGGAGTCTGTCTTCTGTTCTGAGGGCATTGTGATGGTGACATCTGCACCTTCCGTGGCTCTCTGCCTGGTACTTACTAGTCTTCCATGCTGGCAGAGTGAAGTCAGGTTTTAGGGTTAGTGTTCAGCTAACCACAAAAGTGCCTCCTAGCCATGGTCCTTCTTTTGCTTTTGCTTGTCCTTTCTGTTACCTGACTTCTGTATTTCCTTTGAATTTATTTTGGTAGGTTTGTATATGTGTATGTGAGTGTGTGTGTGTGTGTGTGTGTGTGTGTGTGTGTGTGTGTGTGTGTGTGTTATGTATACATGTGTTCATGTGGTTGTATGTACCTGGGGGCACATCTGTGTGTGTAGTACAGAGGTCAGTGGACATTGAGTGTCTTCTATCACTCCATGGCTTTTTTTGAGGCAGACTCTCTCACTGAACCTGAGACTTCATGGATTTGGCCAGTAAGCATTGGGAATCTGCCTGTCTTTGCATATCCAGCATTAATATTAGAGGCGCATGATGATATGTCCAACTTTTATGTGGATCCTGGGGGTCCTACACAGGCAAGCACTTTACCAGCTGAGCCATATTCCCAGCTTCAAGTACTCAGTTCTTTTAGACCAAGTGTTCTGGGCTAAATAATACTTATAGCTCACATCAACCTAAACCCCCCAAATAGGACTTGATTTGTAAACAGTGTCTTTGCCGAAGTAATGAGATAAGGATCTAGAAATTGGAGAGGATGCTAAATCCAACGACAGCCCTATATAAGAGAAATAGAGGAAGATCTTAGCATATCCAAATGCCAAAAGGAGGCTACATGATGACTGAAATATAGAGTGTGGTGCTGCCATGAGCCAAGGGCAAGCTATACCCTAGAAGCTAGATGGGGCAAGACAAGCTATGTGGAAGGATTGTGAAAGTGCCAATACCTCAATTCTGAACTTCTGGTCTTGAGAACTACAGGAGAATACATTTCTATACTTTATTGCCATAATTGTTATAACAAATTAGCCAACGAATCTAATCCATTAGGGGTCTTCAAACTAAGGCCAGAAGACCCAGCCCAGCCAGGCTCCTGTTGATGTAGAATCTATTTACAAGACACAGCTTTGATCACCACTGGTATGTATTGAATGAGCTTGCTCTTGTGTTCCCCGGGGAGGAGAGAGTGCAGTGTGCAGCAGCCACCACCTGGCCTGTGAATCCAGAAGCACTGTCCTCTGGTTCTTCATGAAGAAAGTTTGATGACCCTTCTCTCAGGGAGATGTTTCACTCATGTGTTCAACTGGGGTGGAAATTATTTCTCTTTTCTTTTCTACCTTTATTTTCCTTTCTTCTTTCTCTCTGTCCCTTTGTCTCTCCCTCCCTCTGTCTCTTTGTTTCTCTGTTTCTGTCTCTCTCTGTAACCCTAGATGGCCTTAAACACAAAACAGCCTTCCTGCTTCAACCTCTCCAAGTGCTAAAATGACAGGAATGAGCCATCATATTCTTTCTTAGATTTCAGTTTTTCATCAAGAGTGTCTTATTTTTTCTTCTTTAAGGGAAAATATAAAGTGTTCCAATAAAGTCTGAGGCATTAATGTGTTTGAAGGATATGATGATGCAGCTGGATCTGCTTTCTATTGCATTAATCAGCACTCAAGTTCACTCCTCAGTAGCAGCTTTTCTGTGAGTGACTATTTTGTGTTCCTATTCCCACAGATAAGACTCACTCACACAGAAAAATGTTGTTTGCTCTAGATTCTAGGAAGTTTAGAGAGTATGTCAGTTAGCTTTCTGTTGTAGTAACAAATACCTGAGTTAAGAAAACTGATAAAGAAAACTGTGTATCTTGATTTGTGGTTTCAGAGACTTCATCACTCACTGATTGGTCCCATTGGTTTGGGTCTATGGATGTATGGCATGGTGGGTACACATGGCAAAGCAGAGATAGAGAGAAAGGAAGAGGAAGAGCCTGGGTCTAACTCCATGCTTCAAGAGAATGCTCCCGTGACCCAAAGACCTCTGACACCGCTCTGTCTCTTAAAGTTTCCTCTACTCTGATAATGCCAAACTGGCTACAAAGCCTGTCATACATGAGGCTTTGGGGACATTCCAGATGCAGATTATAGCAGAGAGAATGCAAGAGGTTCCTCACTCTGGCCTGGAATTGGGGCACAGTCTGATTTGCATAGAGGAATGGAAGAAGACACACTATGTTTGGAGTATGCTAGGCCAAACCAGGCAAAGGCTAGGACAGAGTTGACCAGAGTTGACACCAGTCTTTAGTGGTCAGATTTTTGTTTTGTTTTGTTTTGTTTTCACCTACATTTGTTCCATGCACCTGGCTGACCAGAGAAAGTACACACACACACATACACACACACACACACACACACACAAGCTAAGCCATTAGCAGGTTTTATGTATGCTTCTAGCTTACGTCTTGGTGGAGGCCATTTTTATGTTCTCTGCATATTTCCCTGAGAGTTCTCAGCCACTTCTAGCCATAACTCCCCTTCCTTCCTGTTACGAATTTTCTTCCCAGATTTACTCTTCAGTCCCTAAAAATATCCAACCCACATTATTTATTCACTCCATAATGCACACCATCCAAAGACAACAATTTTGCCAATAAACTGTTACTCTCATGAATAATTCATGCAGCCTTCATTCTCCTGACATGAACAAATATACTTTCAAATGGGAGGCGTGTGGCTCTATTTTAGTCTTTCACTCCATCTTTTAACTTAATATATTTTTTAAGGCTTTGTGATGCCCTGCCTGAGGGGGAAACTCCATGGGGACTAATTCTAAAACTCCAATTAAAAGAAATAAGCCATGGCATGGAAACATAACCAGAGTTAGATAGAGTTTGGTTGGAGTGAGAGGAAGTTTGGAGATGGATGGAGAAAGAAGAAAGCTGTCCGATGTTTGGGTGATTAAAATATGTAACTCTCACCTAATGAGACAGCAGTGCCAATAATCATTCCAATTCTAACATCTGTGGCCATGGCTTCCTCATATTTATATAGAGAGATTATGGTTGTACCACTGCTAATAATTAATAATAATTATATGTAATAATATTATGTGACACAATGATAATGTTTGGGTTACAATGAGATGTTTGACATTCCACTAAAGGATTTTCTTATATCAGAGTTTCCCAATCTTGATACTATTTATATTTTGGGTCAGATGATTATTTTGAAGGGAGGGAAGGCTGCCAAATATATGTGTAGGCTGTTCCAAGGTTCCCTTACTGACTTTTACCCAATGGTTCCAGTGGCACAATAAACAAACACAATATACCTCCAGACATAACCCCAACCTCAGTGGATAAAATCTCTCAGTTGCAACATGCTCACCTGCATAGTCAGTTCTAATTTCATAGTATTCTTGCAGGCTAGGTATATCTACAGCTCTGCTTCTAAGGGAAAAGACTGAAGTTTGGAGCAAAGGGCAGGACCAACCTTCTAAGCATGTTTTTAAGATGATTTTATTTATTTATTTACTTATTTTTGTGTGTGTTTATGTATGATGCCATGTGTGCACAAGTGCTCACAGAGGCCAGAGAGGGCAACATGTCTCTTGGAATTAGAGTTACTGGGTAATCATGAGTCACCTGACATGGGTGTTGGGAACAGAACTCAATACCTCTGCAAAATCAGGAAGTATTCTTAATGGCTGAATTGTCTCCTACATCCTATAAAGTATTTATAGCCACACCAGTATCAGGGCTATTTTGCCACATGAGGCAATTCTAAATATCCATCCATTTACTGTCTTTTCTTCACTAGATATTTTTAGCTTAAAAAAAAAAAAACATAGAGTTAGAGTCAGGCTGTGCTGGTACATGCCTTTAATCCCAGCACTCAGAAGACAGAGGCAGGCAGATCTCTGAGTTTGAGGCCAGGCTGGTCTATAGAGTGAGTTCCAGGACAGCCAGGACTACACAGAGACACCCTGTTTTTTTGTTTTTTAAATAAATAAATAAATAAATAAATAAATAAATAAATAAATAAATAAAAGACTTAGCCACCCTGGTCTACAGAGTGAGTTCCAGGACAGCCAGAACTACACAGAGAGACCCTGTCTTGAAAAACCAAATAAGTAAGTAAGTAAGTAAGTAAATAAACAAATAATAAAAGAGTTAGCCAGGTAGTACTGGGGCACCACTTTAGTCCTAGCACTCAAGAGGCAGAGGCAGGTGGATCTCTGAGTTCAAGGCCAAATAAACAAAAATACATATTTAGAAAGAGAGAGAGAGACAGACAGACAGACAGACAGACAGAAAGAAAGAGCTGACATAGTATTTTGACATATGTGCATGTGGTAATGAGCAGTAATGTTTTAATTTTGCATGTATGGGTGAATGCCCACATATGTACATGTGCACAGTGTGTATATCTCTACCTTTGGAGGCCATAAGAGGGCTCAGATCCCCTGGAAATGGAATTAGAGATGGTTGTGAGCTACCATATGGGTTCTGGGAACTGAGCTCAGGTCCTCTGAAAGAGCACCAAGTACTCTTAACTGCTGGGCCATCCCTCCAGCCCCTTATTAATAGTATTTTGTGTTTAATCAGAGATAACTTTAAGTTCCCCAAACTCTTTATCTAAAAAGTGTAGCATAATTACAAAATGAGCAATAACAGTGAAAAAATAATATCTTGATTGCTAATCCCATCTCTTATCACTTCACACTGAGTGCTGCCTGTGTGGCAGCTGGAAGGATTCACCTGAATGAGGTGTTTGGTTTCCATATTGAAATTACAACTGCTGGGGGTATCTTTTAATACTATGTAGTGCAGACAAGATTTGCTTTATTCGCTCCTCTGTCCTGGGCACTCTGAATAGTACCTGGCCCCACACATATTGATTAGGTGAATGACTTAATGGCAGAATTTTAGAAGTGACGGTATTAAATCCAAATCCATGTGAAGGGATCCTACAGTCTCCATTGCTGCCCACTGGGCCCCTGTTGGGACTGAACCAGTGAGTGTGACTGCCTCTGCTTTTATGATACACTTGGTCTTGCTACGATTATGGTCAATGCCATCCTAACTTGCTCCTATTCTGGCTTACTCTCTGTCTTCTTCATTATTGTTCATTTGAAACATCCCTTTCAGAGCCAGTTAATTTCGGTCATTGTGTTGGATACCAAACTGCATTCTGCAGACTCTCAAGCACTCACGGGAATCCCAGTATATGATCTATCAGCAGTGGGTGGAGACTATGGAAACCAGACACATCTATGATTCATTGTCAGATCTGTTCTTTGGGAAGTATAAACTCCAGCAGTCAGGTGAAACTCCCAGAAACCTCAAGTCCCTCAACCACATACCAAAGAGGACAGTATTACTACACATCCCAGTTGACCCTCAACACCCAGGGAGAAAATGCTTCCCTTGATCTTTATACATATCACATCCTTAAGAAATTACTGCCAACATTAATATCTTTTTCTCACATACTCTGTGGTCTCCAGCTACTTTATGAGTACATGCCTTATCTCCCTAACTAAACTATAGGATTATAAAAAAAGATTTCTCTCAGAGTGGGCCCTTAATGTTCCACAGAATTCATCACAGTGGATAGACCTGTGGCCAAGAGGCTGCTTCTGTGATCAGAACATAATTTTCTCTTTTTATGTTCTGAACTCTAGTGTCTTTATCAATAACACGAAAGCAGGCATTTCCATTTACTTTGCCGTAAGAGAAGGGTCATTGCAAATGAGTTTCTTTAGATGGTAAGCAATCGGCTAGTGTTTTCTGAGCGCTGAGCCTCAGAACTGTATTAACTCATTATCAGTCTGTCTCCATACTTCATTGAAGTTCCTGGGTCCTTTGAATGTTGGCTTAGCCAGTGTCTTTCTTTATCTGTAAAATTGTGCTTAACATATAGCTTGAAGCAGGCTGATAACCAAGGCACATCTCCAGTTATGAGAGCCACTTAAGTAAGAATAGGACCCACAGAGAGTCATTTCCCAAAGGGAGCTGTATGCTCAGAATTCAATGCCTGCTGGCAGGCTGCATGATGTGGTAGGAAAAAAAATTAGCTTCTGCCTGCAAGGAGGCCAGTTTCTGGTTCCAATTTTCCCAGGATTCACAGGACCTTGGACAAGTCAGAAACCTCATTGTGTGCTTTACTGTTCTCACCCATAAAAATAAACATGCAAATCAGATGTTATTACTTAACTATCATTCCTAGAAATTTGCATTTTCGGATTGGAGTTCCTGGGTTGAAACCAAGCATTCCATATTTACATGAATCTACACCCAACAATAGATTTCCCACCATGATCCTGCCAGCTCCATCAAAAATATCTGCTCCCTTCATGTGAACATTCAGCAGCTTCTCTTCTAGTCCCCCATGTGCCACACATTTTCCTAATAAAGTATATAATAAAAGTAAGCCTTCCCACTGGTATGTTTATAGTGTGAATGATGTTGTTAGTCCCACCATGGCTACTGGATTAAAAAATAGATATTTCCCTGTCTCTCACACCCATCCTTTGATCTCCAGCCTCAGTCAGCAAATCTAAACTGTTACCTTCTGCAGATGAGTGCCACCTCCTGAGAAGTTGTGCCAGGTTGCATTAAGTGTAATTAGCACTCCTGTTGTTTCTCTCACATTGCGAGAGGGAGGGAGAGAGACTGAGAGATGGGGGGAGGGAGGGAGAGAAGGAGGGAGAGGGAGAGAGAGGAGGAGCAAGGAAGCTGTCCTTGCTGTGAGCACACTTCTTGTGAAGTTCTACCAACAGCATTGGCACAAGGCTAGAAGCAGGCTACAGACAAGGGTCTTCACACACAGCTGGAGACTCACCTTCCTGTAGTTGAAGTATGGTAGAGTCTTCTTTCAGCGCTTTTAAAAAGAAAACTTGGCTTTCCAAGACAGAATTAAATAACTAGTGTGGGGCCTTCCGCACAGAAGGTCTAGGGAGCAGGGCAAGAATAACGATCCCCTGCTTAAAACTGGCCCACCAGGGACCTCCAAAATGATAGACTGAGGTGTATTAGAGCAGTTAATCTTGGAACTCTATGCTGGGGCCTCCCATGGGCATTTTTATAAGGAGTATAAATCACATAATAGGAATGATAAGTCTTGTTGTGTGTTTCTCTGTGTGTGTGTTACTAGCATTTGAACCCAGGGCTTCCTGCATGCTGAGTGAACATGCTATCAAAGAGTTACATCCTCATCCTGCAAACAGCATATTAATAGCCCACAAGTAGACAGTGTGTGTTCAGAGTACAGAAAAGTGATAAATAGTATGTATTTTAGTATGATTCTTGTATTGAGTTACTTTTAATAAAAATTTCCTAAGCATTCACTAATAAATAAAAGAAAAATAGTCACTCATTTGCTCTCAGCCGATTTATTTCAAATTATGTTATAGATTATAAAAGGAATAGTCATACCAACTCTGAACATAGGAATGACTATGGTAAAGGGTTGAATAGCCAAACCATAGTGCCACTGCCAAAAATGTGTGTCCCTCTGAACCCCATTCCCTGTATGACTATAAAACAGAATTCAGAAACAAGTGGGTGTAGGTATGAAGCACTTTAGAAGGAGAAGGCAGGTTTTGAATGTTTTGTGTGCAATTGTGTTCAGTTTAGCTGGAAATTCTTTTTTCTCTCCCAGAGCCATTTCTTCTCCTTCCTTCTTGCCATCTCCCTGGTATTTCTACATTTGTCATTTCAATTACAGCACCACATACTATTTTTACACTCAGAAAGCAATTTCCAGAAACACCAGGGAAAGAGCGGTAAAAATATTAGGAGGTGGCACTTAAGACTGTGAGGATGGCTTCAGGAGGGTGGAACAAATTTAGGACATTTTTTATTTTAATCATCTATAAAGAAACTAATTCCATGCACCCATCTACAGTTAAGTCCCACTTATGGCACTAAGCATCATAAAATTGAATAAAGTAATATTCTTTAGTGCCATGTCATAACTATTATATTATGCAAGTTAAATAGCTTAGCATGCCCACTAGCTTCTTAGAGAGCTGAGGACAAAAGCCAGGCATATCCCAGTCTGGGTCACCCAAGACAGAGTAAGTGGGGACTTCCTTTAGCAACTACTTGTACTTTGTGTTAGAAACAGGGAGCGGTATGCAGCACATAGGACTCCGCATCTATTGAACTTACCTTCCGTCCTAGGACAAAAATATTTGTAATTGATCAGGAGTGTGTGTGTGTGTGTGTGTGTGTGTGTGTGTGTGTGTGTGTGTGTAATTGTGTGTATGGGGAGGTGTGCATATGTAGGGGTCAAGGTGAGTGTTGAACACCTTCCTCTTTCATTCTCCAGCTGAATTTTTGAGATAGGATCTCATTGATCTTGGTGCTTACTAGTTCCATTAGACGGGATTGCCAGTAAGCCCGAATCCTTTAGGTTTTTGTTTCTATTAGATACTCATGTGCCCACTCCTCTTCAGAAGAGAATTCCTTATTCAGAGGTAAAATTCCACACAGCATTGTCTACAGCCAAAGAATTCACTACAGCCAAGGAAATACAGTAGGAACCAGGGAGGATGCTTCTTAGCTGACTGAAAGGTGGCTTTCACTTCACCTATCATCCTATACACACAATGGACTGGGCCCTCCCACATCAAGTGATAATCAAGACACTCACCACATATCCCCACAGGCCAATATGATCTAGACAAATTCCTCGGTTAAGATCGTTATAGGCTCTGTCAAGTTGACAGTTAAAGCTAACCAGTTGTTAAAGCTAACAACTTTCATGTGACTGATCATTCAATAATCCATGTTCACCTCAGAAATGGAACTCAATGAATATTAAGGGACATCTATCCTTATCAATAATCTGATTGCCCTTGTGAATGAGCTGACTAAGAAAGAAATGGGTAGAGGGTAATGAAGAAGAGGAAAACATTTCTTTTTTACAGAAAGTTGGAAACTTAGGACATGAAGCTAAGCTTTTCCTGGCCAGTTTCTTCCCAGTGCTCACAAGCTGTTGTAGAATCATGACATAGATGGAGATGGCAGACCTTAGATGCAAATTATCCCATTTGTGACTAAGTCACACTTTGTGTGAGAACCTTGCTTTGGAAATGGGATATGAATGTGTGTCCCACCTTTGCACAGTGTGCCTCTGCTTTGAAGTTTGACAGCCACACATTACCCTGTCAGCAACAGCTTGCCTCTTCTAGCCATACCGTAATCGACATCATTATTATTTTTTATCTTCTAAGTAAATGACTTGCTCACTTTGTGGATAACGCAGGTGGCTGCATGTGTTTTTCAGCCTGGTTCCAACAAGCTGTTCTCTCTAGGAAAAGGTCACTCTTTAGAAAATTTGAAAGGACTTGAGATGTGGAGATTAAGCCTAATGGGTTCAAAGAAACAAACACTAGTTTCTACGCAGCATAACAAGTTACAATAAGACTGGGCATATATCCTCATATCAAGGCTGGACCAGGTAAACCAATAGGAGGAAAAGGGGATTTTCAAACCTTCAGCTATCCAAATGCAAAAGTCAAAGTTCTGAGAGGGAACTTTTTAACAGCCACCCAATGTTTGCATTGGTTAGTTTGGTGCATATTCAATAAGGACCTCAGCCAATAGAGGTTCCTGCAATAGATGTGAGACTGGTTCTGAGAGAGCTGGCTTTGTGCCTGGGATTGAACACAGAGCCCCACATGTGCTAGACTGACACTTTACAGCTTAGCTGCCCAAGTTCCAGTGCATATAATTTTAATCATATTTTTCCATCTGGGTTCCTGGGACTCCATTGCTGTATATGGGACTCAGGGAAAAGCTCCTTAAATATGTTAAACTTTGATTAGCCTAACTATAGAATGGGATTGATAATACTAGGGCGTTCTTCAATTCATTGATAGGATTAAAAGAGGTAATGCTTAGAAAGTGATTAGCATCATCTTGTGTGTTTTTTTTTTTTAGGCTGTTAAAAATCTTCCTGTCATATTGATTCTGTATCTTCGATAGCATCTAACTAGATGCACATGGTCTTTGTGACTTAACCACATACCTGAGATTCTCATTAATCCCAATAATGTAACAGATATCTTGAGGTACCTACTTAATGTCAGGGAGTGGTGTGTATCTTAGCTCAGCAAACTGTGACTCTCAGAAGCAGCCAATGTCCACCTGTAAGAATAGTTTTATTGCCATGTGACTAGCTACACCCACTCATTTGCATATTGACCTTAAATATGTCCTTCCATTGCAACAGCAGAGTTGAAGTCTCATGAAACTGTATGGTTCAATACTTACTGTTAAGTATTTTCTAGACAAAGTTTTCCAACTCTTGTTCTAGATCCAAAGAATAAGATTTTGAACTCGATATGCCTATATGCCTGTCTCATCATCATAATGATTAGACAGTCAGGACACTTACAAATGAGAACCTACATACAAATGTCAGTGGTGATAAGGATCATGAGAAAATAAGAACATGAAAGGGGCTAGCCGAGAATAGAAGGAAAAAGTAATACGTATACATGTACTTATGTATTCATGTGCATGTGTGCCATGTGTTCAGTTTTCCATTTAAATGATTAGAATTTCAAAAGGTTTCTGGATATTTTATTTTATGTGTATGGGTGTTTTCCTGTATGTATGTATGTATGTGCACCACATGCATGCCTAGTGCCCACAGAAGCCAGAAGAGGGCTTTGGATCTCCTGAAATAGTAGTTAACAGACAACTGTGAGTCACTATGTGGCAGGTTCTGGGATCAGACCCTGAGTTCTCTGGATTAGCAGTCAGTGCTCTTAACCACTGAGCCATCCCTCCAGCCCTCAAATGGTAGTTCCTCCTTGTTATTAAAAACAGATTATTTTCTCATACAATATATGAGACTGACCACAGTCTCCCTCCCTCTACTTCACCCAGTTCCTCTCCACCTCCCCTCCCCTCAGTATCCACTCCCTTTTTGTCTCTCACTAGAAAAGAATAGGCTTCTAAGAGATAACAACAAAACAAAACAAAACAAAATATAATAAGATAAAACAAAAACTATCACATCAAAGTTGGACAAGATAAACCAACAGAAGGAAAAGAACCCAAGAGAAGGCACAAGAATCTGAGACCCACTCGTTCACACACTTAGGAGTCCTATAAAAAGGCTAAACTGAGAGTCATCATACATACACAGAGGACCTGATGCAGACCTGTGTAGGCCCTGTGCTTGCTGCTTCAGCCTCTGTGAGTTCATACGAACTTTGCTCAGTTGATTCGGAGGGCCTTGTTTTCTTGGTATTCTCCATCCCCTCTGGCTCTTACACTCTTTCTGCCTCCTCTTCTGTGGGGTTTCCTGAGATCTAAGGGGAGGGATTTGATGGAAATATTCCATCCAAAGAGTTGTGTGCTCCAAGGCAGTTCTGTCTCTTTGTGTGTGATATCTGGATATGGGTCACTGTATTGTTTCCATCTGCTGCTTGAGGAAGCTTCTTTGACAATGGCCGAATAAGGCTCTGGTCAGAATATCATTAGGAGTCATTTTGTCACTACATTTTTTTAAGAACAGTAATATTTGGTTTACTCTACTCTCTGAGCTATCTAGTCTCTGGTTCTTGGTCCCCCTCACAATGTTAGGTATTGATTTCATCTCATAGAGTTGGCCTTAAGTCAAATCAAATGTTCCTTGGTTACTCCTACAAGCTTTGTGCCAACATTACCCTTGCATATTTTGCCAGCAGGAGAGCTTTATAGATAAAAGGTTTGTGGCTGGTTTGGTGTTTATATTTCTCTTTTGGTATATCTTTATATAATGCATTATTTATGTAAGATAATTTTATGTAGAAAAACGATCAGTGCTCAATGAAGTCCCATTGAGCAGATGGAAAAAACACTCAAGGGTGCACATGCATTCAGATATGGCTAGCCATCCAAGCTGATTAGGCTATCATGGAGCTGGCTCTATGGATAAAGTGCTTGGCATGAAAATGCGAGAACCAGAGTTCATATCTCTATTAGTCACATAAAATCCAGGCAGGTATGGCAGCCACCAGTAATCTCTCAAAAGTCAAAAGGTAGAGAGGGGTGTTACCTGAGCAAAGATAACTCTGGCAAGAGACCTTGACTCATTAATAAAATGGAAGGTAATCAAGGAAGAAACTCATTCTCAACTTCTGGCCTTCACAGGCACACCTGAGCCCATACATACATACAGACACACACACACACACACACACACACACACACACACACACACACACACAAACACACACACACACCACAAATACAGACATAATGTAGAGAGCAATTGAGGACATCAACTTCTGGTCTTCACGTGCATGCTCACACACATGTGTCTGCAGGCACATGTGCAAACACACACAGGAATATTTACACATATATACCATACACATATACACATGAAAAAATTTAAAACATCTTGTTTGGTGTGACCTCATGACCACTATTTTAAAACTGAGAATTTGTCATTCTGCTATCTGGCCTGCAGTTCAGAGCCCTGAATAGATTTTAGCAGAGAGAACAGGAAGAAAACTTTTGTTTCAGTGAGAGGGAGTTGCACCTGTGATCCTCTCTGCCAGCCGGAAGACCCACCGACAAGACCAAAGTATCAATTGCATAAACAAGGAAGGAGCCGTGGGGCCTTGAGCTCTGAGGATAAGAGGAATGGGAAGTAGGTCAAAGATGCTTTGTAAGGTTTCAACCCAGTGTCTCATTTTCAGTAGTTTTTTTTTCCCCTTCACAGTGACTACTGTTGTAGGACCAGCTGCTTGCTCTGAGTGCTGCACTCCAAGCAAATTGCATTATTAACTAGATTGTTCAGGGAAGCAGGGCACTTCCACAGAATCCTCCTGCCGAGGTCAGCAAATCTTATCTAAAAGGAGCCAGGTTGTAAATATTTTAGATTTTTACAGGTCCTATGGTTTCTCTTGCATTTCTTCCACCCTGTACAAAACAGCCATGGACAATGAATAAATGAATGAGGATGGATGTGTGCCAATAAAACTTTATTAGAAGTTTATGGGCTCCAGCCTTGGACATGTGGTTTGCCACAGTCTGTTATATGCAGTTCCTCCTTTGCTGATAGGTTAGAGGGTCCACTGGGCATTCCATTCCTCAAGATCATGCCTCAGTCTTCCCTTCTGATTTGCTGGTTTGTTATCACTGGGATTCAAAGCCAGCTGTGTGTCCACTTCCAATCACTCCTCAGAGGATGTGTGTCAGTTCCCTGTACATCAGAGCCACTGAGTGGTAACAAAAGGCAAGTTTGGTTTCTGCTCATTGAAAGCCTGCTGTGGTAGAGAGACTTTACAGTGGAGCTGTGCAGAAACATCACATCAGGACTGCAGTTTCCAGAACCCAAAGTTTTGATTCTTTGGTGTAATTGAGAAAAACCCAAACAGAAGATCTCATAACAGTACCCCAGTGATTGACTCCCTCATAGTTTGGGCAGAGTTCATCACATGACCCTAACCAGCCTCAATCACATGACCCTAACCAGTCACAACAAAATGGCTGACCATTTCCAGCAGGAGCAGGATATGTGTAAGCCTCTAATACTTCCATTCTGTCAATTACTTGACCTGTCCAAACTGTTGACGGGTTGATGCATTAGTTACTCTGCTTGTTGCTGTAACAAAACCCCAGACAGAGGCAACTTAAGGAAGGAAGGGTTTATTTTGACTCATAGTTCTAGAAAAAGTCATGATGGCAGTCCTCAGTATGACCAATCCCATGACCTCAACATGTATGTCACTGATGAGTGTAACCCTACTGACCAAGAAGGTAGGGACACTCACAATGGGCTATACTTACTATTTTCAAAGTTACAACCCAAAGAATACATATCTTTGCTTGCCACACAGATCTGATGTGGTTAGCTTTATTTTCTTGGCTAATAAGATCATAAGTAATAAGGCATCCCCTATTTGTTTATAGAGAACAATGGTAGCACATTATAATTTTCCGTGGAAGTACATACAGCCCATGATAAACTCACTAATAAAGCTGTCCCACCCCCCTAGAGGATAATTCTTATTTTTATGGCTGTTTCTTTTTTTTCTTTTTTTTTTTTAATTTTTATTTTGCAATACAATTCAGTTCTACATATCAGCCACGGATTCCCTTGTTCTCCCCCCTCCCGGCCCCCTCACCTTTCCCCCAGCCCGCCCCCCATTCCCATCTTCTCCAGGGCAAAGCCTTCCCCGCGGACTGAGATCAACCTGGTAGACTCAGTCCAGGTAGGTCCAGTCCCCTCCTCCCAGGCCGAGCCAAGCGACCCCGCATAGGCCCCAGGTTTCAAACAGTATGGCTGTTTCTTAATCTGATACCAATTAATGTGTAAGGGTCAACATTTTTTTGGTCTGGTAACGTTTTATTTGATACAAGGCTTTATTTTTGGTACAATTGGAAGTGGGCATCTGAAGAAGAATTACAGTGTGCTATGGTCTAGATAGAAGGGTACTCAATGAGGTTTTTAAAAAGCTATTTATTCTTTAAAAATTTCATTAATATATAATGTATTTTGATCTTATCCTTCCCTCATTCCCCACTTCAAGCACTGCCTGGACCATTTCTCTCCTATGTCCCCCACCCAGTTTCCTGACACCTTCTTAAGTTTTTTTTTTTTTGTATGATTTTGATTAGTGATGCTAATTATATTCTAATTAGTGATGCCCATACCTACGTGGGCATAGGACCATCCACTGGAGCATGGTCACCCTGTCAGTGGCCACACTCCTAAAGAAAACTACCTTTCCTCCAGCATTTACAAATCACCACTGGCTCCTCAGATAGATGTGGGGCCCCTCGAGTTTCTTCCATGTCTACACTGGAATTTTTAACTGGGATGATCTTGTGCAGGCAAACACAGCCTCTGTGAGTTTGTGTGCAAAGTCCAGTCAGGTTCAGAAGACACTATACTGCAGAAGTCTTCTGTGATTTCCAATGCTTAAAATTCTTCCTACCACCCAGCTCTCAGATGCTCCCTGAGTCTTTTGGGAAAGGATTGTGACACAAGGTTTTTCATGTCCAGAGAAAACTGCTCCACAGATGGTATCTCAAATCTTCTCTGCCCTGCACCTACGTTCTTCTTTTGGAGAAGCCCCTCTTCTGTCTTCCATCTCCCTCAGTGATCTCTCTACCTTCTTCTTGAGCTGATTTACAGACCACCCATATCTGGGAGAGTGTTTTGTAAGCTGCAGTCTGGGTAATTGTGTCTGTTATTAACCCTGTCTGCCAGATGCTGGTGCTTCCATTTGGTCAGACATTTATGATGGAACACCACAAGTGATTCACCTTTGTTTTTCTTGAGCACTGGGCCAACCACACAGGAGTGATTCTAACTGGTGCACCACCCTTCATTTGAGTATGGACTGTGATGAAGCAAAATCACAGCTTCTGTGTTGCTCAGGGCATGTTTAGCTTGGGGGAAAAAATCCATGATTTATCCCATACCAGCCCAATACCTACAGTGAGAGTAAGATCTTCATTTTCTACTCAGCAGCACTAAGATAATATTTAATAATGATGATATCAACAATGCTAATAACTCACATAGCACTTCCACACTATCCTTTAATGCAGATGAGTATATATTTTATTGTATGCAACTCTTGAATTTTTTATGTAATTGTGTGAGGAAGGTACTCTTTTTATACTATTATTCTTACTTTTTTTGGGGGGGGGAAATCCAGATCAGAGAGGTCAAGCAAGTTCCTTCTGCCACACAGCCAAGAAGGAAGAGTATCTCTGGAAGTCCCATTCCTAAAGATGAGACACTCTTTGTATCAGAAAAGGGGCAGGGCTGGCTCACCCTTCTGAAGACCTATATTCAGAAAGCCATGTTTGTGCAGTGTTCTTGATCTGACAGGGTGCTTTGATTTTATTGGGCAGTGCTTCACAGGCTGATGGATGAGGGGACACTAACAACAGTGACAGTTTTCTTCCCCTGCTGTAAAAGGTGAGATGGTTCCCTGTGGTGCTGAAAAGAATTGCAGGAGATTTACTTGGGGAACTTATCCTCTTCTGCTCTCCCGGACTCCATTTCTACTGTGAGTTATTATGGTACAAAAAGCAGGGAGCACATTTGCTTCAAGGTGAAAATATTTAGACAAAATATTACCACAGGGAAAAGTTGATGCTAAGCATCAAGGTTAGAAGGAAGCGTGTCAACTTTAGGATGCTGTGTGCCATGTTCACCACCATGGAGTGGTGACTGGCCAGTATTTCTTGTAATGGGACAGGTAATTAATATTTTAGACTGGTATGCCACACTGTTTCTGTCACAACTACTCATCCTTTTTGTTGTTGAGCAAAAACATTTGCAGAGAATGCAAACACAAACAGCGTGGCTTTCATTTAGCAAGCATCTATCTTCAGCAGTGAAAGAGAGTGTGCAGCCTCCACACACTGGCTGGACGCCTGCGGTAAAGGAATACAGAGGATGGGCATTCTGTCTCTAGCCTCTCTGTCATTTGCCAACATTTTGGACCTCTCTGGGCCACAGTCTCCTCAACTACTAAAGAGAAAACGTATTGCTTATTGTCTTACTTTTCCTGGTGCTATGATTAAATGCTCTGACAAAAGATACTTATGGGAGAAAATAAGTATTTATTTTGGTTCATAGTTCAAGTGTCATATCACATCCACAGCCAAGAAGCATAAAATAATGAGTGTGCCCTTCTCACTTTCTCTTGTTTACAGTTGGGGCCCTGACCCAGGGAGTGGTACCCACCCGCAGTGGGCAGGTCTTCACAACTCAATTAACCTAACTATGATAATTCCCCAGAGGCATGTCCAAAGTCCAAACTCTAGATCTCATCAAGCTGACAGTTGAGATTAACCATCACACTTACTTATGTTGTAGTCAGGAAGAGCAAAGGATTAACTGAATGAGGAAATTATAAAAAAAAAAAAATCAATGAAAGCAGTTCTGTGCTGTCCCCTCCTGCCTATCCAAACTCCCTTTCTCCTTGTGTCTATGTTCTGCTCCTTGACAAAAGAGGCCTCCTACCTCTTTTGTCAGTGATGGTTCCCTGAGAATTTCTGCATGCTTTTTGATTATTCTAGTCTAAGGAAAGCACCCCTCACCCTCCCAAAAGACCTTTCTGAACTGCTGAATTGGAAGAAATTCTTAAGTCATTGTTGTGTGTGTGTATGTGGGGAGGGGGTCCCTCAAAATATAGGGAGGTGGATGGCTACTTTAGACATGAAAGAAGAATACAACAGAATTCTCAGAGCCAAAGTTCAGGGCACAGCAATGGTCAATTCTAATCTCCCTTGCTGATAAGCTGGATAGACTTTTACATGCTTGTTTGTGATGGACTCTGTCGTCAATACCATTGCTTCCTGGTTATCTCAGAAGATGCACCTTCTTGTATGCCTTTGATCTAGGTGATCATCACTAAGGGACAGAGACTTTGAGCTTTTCTCAGAGCCTGCACTGTGAAAAGCTGTGCAGCCTGGCATTTTATTCCAGTTTTTTTTTTTTTTTTTTTTTTTTTTTGTAAATAATTATGGCCTTCTGCAGAGACCTTAACTGGAATTCTGAGGCCCCCAACAGACTCAGAAGTAAAGTATTTTTCTTTCCTCACTCAGATTTCTACACCTCCTGACATTGAAGCCAGATGAGCCCCTGATTTGTTGACTCTGAAAGGCTTAGTCACACCTGGATATCTTCTCTGTTTTTGCCTTTTTCTGGTAGAAAACAGGCTTATCAAGGTTAAGTAAATTACTGCATACCTGGTGGCAAGCTGCTGTCCTGGAAATCGAGGGATTAAAAGTAGTGTCAACTCTTCCTGATGTGAAGAGTAGAAATCCACTTCAGACTCACACAGGGAAACTTTGGTTTGGAAATATTCCATGGATTCCAAATGGTACCAGGAGGAGGGATAAGGCAGGTGGAGGATGGGGGAGGAGTAGGGAGAAGTATGGTGGAGGAATGGGGAGGAGGGTTAGGGAGGAGCAATGTTGGTATGGAGCAGGAAACAGGAACAGCTTCAGCACCCTGGCCAGCATCCTTCCTTCTCTGTGGATCACCCCCTAAACAAGCAGACTCCTCACCATTTCATTTTGCATAGACTCCATTGGGAATCCTCCAGAGAGCGGTTCACGGTTCACATCCCTGAGCTCTTTGTCTTAATTGCTTTTCACCTCATCCCTGGCCATAAATAACCACATGCCCTGATCCTAAATTATCTTATTTTCTTTGCTTATTTTATCACTAGAACACAAATTTATTGAGATCAGAAACTTATTTAGAACAATGTTTGACATTTATAGGACATGGTGATTTTGTGAATAATTATGAGTGTAGTTAAGGGCTGATAGCCTTAGTTATGAATCTCCTAAGGGATAGAACTGAATTGTCTTTGCTGAGGCTGGTCCTTTGTCCAGTGAGTAGAGGCTCCATAGAGCAGGTACTTCTGTGTTTTTGAGTTTGATGGGAGGCTGTCTTGGTCTTTGGAGAAAAGGAATCCATTGTGAACAAGGAAGACAGATTCCAAATGACAGCAACTTTGATAGGTTTTGGTGAATTTACAATACTGTAAGCATGAGGGCTGATCTCAAATTTGGCATAAGAATGGGGGTAATTTCTCTGCTTGAAGTTTCATGCCAGGATTTGAGATCACCAGGCATAATGGATACAGTCAGAACTGAGAACTCTGATTTATTTATTGTCACCAAACAATGAAAACACCACAGAGTCATCTCAGACTTCAGTGGTAACAGATACTATTCCGTCCTTGCATTCATGTGTATGTATGTCTAAAAGAGGGAGGGAGTAAGGAGGGAAGGAGAAAAGAGAGGAGGAGAAGGAGGGGGACAGAGAGGGAGACAGAGGCAGAGCAAATGTAGATTGACTTCTGGGCTCCTGAAAACAAGCATTAGTGATCTTCTGAAACAAGAGGATATACTCTGGATCTCAGGATCCAGAGCACATGATACTTTCATGGGCTACCTTACTCAGGTACAATGTACTCTGGGTCTTAGGTTTAATATAAGAATAAGAGCCAGTAGGTACCTTTGAGTTTGATTCAGCTAGTAGACACTAGGCACCTGTTATTGGAGGCCATTTTAGCACTTAAGACATGGTCTTGGTTCTCTTCAATCTGCCATGCTAATGGAGGGAGCTGCTTTAAAGAGACTCAAAGCCAATAAAGAGTATAACATTTTCTGCCTAAATTATGATGTCATTGAAAGAAGGGGTGAACGAGTGTGCCAAGCATGGTACAGGTGGCCAGAAATAACATGAAGTCCTAGAGGAGGTGGAGGGGAAGAAGGCAAACTCAGAAAGAGGAGCAGAGTACCCTCAACCTGTGCGCCAGAGTCACCAGCCAGAATGTTCTTGGCTTGGTATGTTTAAAGAGTAGAGAAAGGAAAAACTGGAATGAATTCCACCAACAGGAGGAGGTGGGGAAGAAGCAGAGGGAAAGGGCCCAATCAGTCTTCCTCTATGCATGGTAGGATACTTGAGTCAGTTTTAGTCTCAGAGGAAAGAGACGCCATGGATGACACAAGAGATGGGGGTATTATGTGAATTTTGAGAGACCTGTGCTGAAGAGGGGCTAAGTGAAGAAGAAATGCAGAGGCTTCTGAGCAATTCAGTGCAGATGGTGTTGGTCATGTATTTGCCAATGTGCCTCCTGGACTGAATATCTGTATGTCTGCAGCATGGGTGAGATTTTGCCTCCTCTGTCATAGTTACCAGCACACCCCATCTCCTGCTTAAAACTTTTCCAAATGGTTGAAGTGTCATACCTTAAAGATGCCTTGACAATGAGCTCGAAGCTCTCTTAGGCCAAATATGGAATATCTCAGAATCTAGAAGGATTCACATGTACAGATCTCAACCTCTTACACATACTTAAACATGTATGAACCCCAAAATATGAAGAAGAATGCTTTGGAAACTTTTTTTAAAAAATAGAATTTGGGGAACTTGTAGCTATAGATAGAATATGATGCTTTTCAGTCAGCAGTACATTATTTCTAAAATGCAAAACCTTTGACAAGGCTAGAGATGTAAATCAGTTGGCACAGTGCTTGCCAACCATGCACAAAACCCTGAGCTTGATCCTCAACACAGCATAAAGACCAGTGTTGTGGTGTATACCTGCAATTCCAGCATGTGGGAGATAGAGGCAAAGGGATTAGGAGTTTAAAGCCAGTCTCAACCAAGTACCAATTTCAAAGTCAGCCTGTGCTACAGGAGACCCTGCCTCAAAGATTAGATAAATAAAATAAATAAAGACTTAGGCAATTTCCTTTACTCCTTAACTATTTGTGTGTGATACCATTCAAATCAACATTAATGCTTACAATTATTATTAATGAGAAGCATAATAATGATTACTGGGTCTCAAAGATAGTTTGATACTTGATATTTTCCATCTCTTTGTCTTATGCATTCATAACAATGACCCATTCTGGATATAAGGAAAATGATCTTCAGATGAAATAACAGATTTGAAATTATAACATGCATAGAGGAACATCCATGAACTTTATCCCATTGAATCCACCCTATCCTGGTACATTATGGGGTAGTTTGGAGAAGTCCTTGGCCGGGTAGTAACCACAAAGTGGGTACTTGATTACTTTCATGTTATACCTCTCATTGCAGATTTCAAATATTTATGACCTTAGAATGAATTCTAAGGAAAGAAAATTGAAGGAAGTGTTTGCATGTGATTTTTTTCCTAATGATTTCACTGTACCCGTGGGCATTCCCACATTTGTGTTTAATCACAAAATCTCAGCCATGATGTTGCTGACAGGTAATTTCCTTAATGCAGTTGACAGAGATGGATTACATGGAGGTCCCTTGGATTCTGCATCTTTGTGTGCATGCGGTAAGACTAGATTAGAGTCATCTGGGTCTAGTTCCTCCCTGATATTGCATCCTAATAATTCCCACCATGATAAGGTTCATGTTTGTGGACACACATATTTTGGTCAGATTGGATTCACCAGTTTCCCAGAAACCTTGCTACATTTATGTCGCCTTGAGAAGCATCTGTGCTCATGTTTGTGTGGTAGAATCATAAATCAGTTTCATCCTTGGAGATAGGCTTCGTTATGCAATTTCACCTTCAAAAACACTTGTTTCCTACCATCTCTGCGAGTGTACAGAGATGTGCACATATATAAGTGTGGTGATATATTGTGTACCCCAATAAATATTACCTGGGGATCAGAGGACAGAGCCAGCCACTAAATTAGGCATAGAGGTCTGGCAGTGGTGGCACACACGTTTAATCCTAGCACTGGGGGGAGGGGGGGAGACAGAGATCCATCTGGATCTCTGAGAGTTCAAGGCCACACTGGGCCACATGAGAGAAATAGAACTAGGCAGTGGTGACACATGATTTAATCCCAGGAAGTTATATGGCGGGACATAGAAAGTTATATAAGGCATGAGGACTCAGGAATTCGCTCTCTTGAGGCTGAGGATTTCGTAGAGGTAAGCTAATGGCTGGCTGTTCTGCTTCTCTGATCTTTCAGCTTTCACCCCAATATCTGGCTCTGAGTTTTTTTATTATAAGACCTTTTAAGATTCAAGTTACATCAGCTCACACACAGGGGGCTTGAATTACTTTTTTAGATTTTAAAGTCACTTGGAGGGCATATGAAGAAATCTGAGCATCCTTCAGTCTCTCTTTTGCCTTGTGAGCAAGACTCTTTTGTGTTCCACATAGTGGTTAATCATTGGGTATCAAGACTCCTCATCCTGTCTTGAGTGAAGGTCCAAAAGCCTGAGGATGACTCACTTTCCTTTTCTTTTTCTCCTTTCCAGTATACCTTAGACTTTAGCCACTACAATTCCTTGGTGCTCTTTAGTAAACTCAAGAGAAAGTACTTTTTGTGTGTTCACTGTGAGAATATTTTTTCACACATGTAAAAATAAATATGATTCAGTGAAAACTCATATTTATCAATTTTTTCCTAATGGTAAACAATGGAAATAAAAACTAAGTTTCTGAAACAGAATATTGGCCATTTTTTAGTGTTCCTAATGGACGGTGCTTGCCTTGTGTTGTCAGGTGAATGAAGTCCATCACACAATGGCCTGGGCAGAATCATGACATGCTGAGACTCAGCTCACATGTGGAGCAAAGACCTTCATGGGGTATTCATGCAGCTCTTCTCCATAAAGAGTTTGAGGAAAGACACATTTTATTTTAGGGGTTTTTACCCCAATGTTTTCTACATGGGATATGAAATATTTTGGTAATAGCATAGAAGATGGCTTTTTATTCTCTGACATATACATATCATGTACATGATGCATTTTTATCATACCCTGATTACACTTGTTTACCCCCTCCCCCTTTCCCTGAACCCCTTCTTCTCAAAAAGTCACACTTCTACTCTCTCATCTTTTTTTAAACAATCCACTGAGTTTAATTAGGGTTGTTTTCATGAGCATATACATTAAGTAAATTTGAACTAGTACTTAGGAGGCTGAGAAGGGAGGATTCTTCTGAGTTCAGAAACAGCTTAGACTACAGAGAGGGGAGATAAAGGAGAGAGGGAGAGAGAAAGAGAGAGAGGAAAAGGGAGAAAGGGAGGGAGGGAGAAAGAGAAAAAAGAGACAGCGAATTCAGCTCCTTGGACAAAAGCACTCCTCAGCCCATGTATTCCCATTGGATCCTGGGAAAGGACCCTGGCTGCAGATCAAGAGACATTAGCCTAAGTCTTTTAAGCTAAAATGAAGACATCATAAGATGTATTCCTGTATTTCCGTTGGATTTCTAAGCCTTGCCTGGAAATGCTCTGATATTGTCTGAGTAGAGTTTTATTAAAAACCCTAGAGTTAAGATTTGCATTGCAATTAGCTTCAAAATGCCATTTGGAGAAAGCTTTTAAGTGTGTGTTGTCGAGGTCTAATATAGACCTTAGCTGAGTGATGCAGGAGGAAGTGGTGTGTGTGTGTGTGTGTGTGTGTGTGTGTGTGTGTGTGTGTACTTTTACCTGCCCCATTTGCTAAATGCTGTTTTGTACTCTAAGCAAACACAATCAACCCAACTTGTAAACTTACACAGTGAACATTAGCTCCTCATACCAGTTTCCTATTCTATCTTGAACTGAGCATGCTTACAGCAAGTATTATTTCTGCTAGTGTACCTTTCCTCTCTGCCTTTCATTTGGAAGTCCTGCTGGTGCCTCCAGATTGCAAAGGTTATATTGATGAGACTCTATAGAGCATTTCACAAGACAACCCAAGAATGGTCTTGAGTCAGCTGCTAAAATGTTCCAGTGTTAGAGTGGGGCCATTGGGAAAGCTTGAGGAAGCAGAGGTAGCATACAGGTAGGAATTGGAGGAAGCACTTCGGAGACCTTATTTCAGTGAGGAGTCGGTTCAGGAAGCTCTAATGAAAGATGTATCAGTACCAAGTGGAGGATTTCTAGCTCCAGATCCAGAAGGATGACAACCATCACAGCACCCTACACTGCTAGGCAGACCCACAGTAACTCACCTTACCCCTAAACACTACCACTCACCCACATATAACTTAAAAGGGAACATAGATAAGTTGATCTGGTTTTCACTATCTCTTAATGTATAAACTAACCTGCCACTGGAAGAAAGGTGCCCCGAATAGGTCACCAGTTCCTGCGCTTCCCACAGATACCTACTCGCAAAACTTTCCTAATGAGTACAATCAAATCAAATACAATTTTATTTCTTCCTTCCAGCTTTCTGGAAGAGTCTGTTCTACAGTCTATATCTTGATTACCTGCATGTCTGGAATATACTCAACCCTAATGTATAGGAAAAATGGATCATTATCTTAATTGAAATAGAAGACCATTGGGCAGGACATCAATTAATGACCCAAGTGTAGTGTTCTCCCTTGAGTAATGACAAAACTCCAAGACTTCTTAGAATGCCACTAAGAAACAGAAAAGCATTGATCAACTTGGTGAGCCCAGAACAATTAAATTTGAAATAAAAATCCTTCCATCCCAGCCAGCTAGCCTTTGCCCTCGTTTTCTCATTAGCTTTTATATACATTGATGCATCTAACCCTTCAATAAATTCCCAACAGATATTTTCCCTTCCTAGCCAGGTACTTTTTTATTTTATTTTATTTTTTTCCTAAATGAAACTCTAAGCTTCATATAATTGGCTAAAGAGAATATAGGGAAAGATCTAGTGCACAGAAGGAAACTGAGGAGGCTGTCTGACCCCAGGCTAGAGAACAGCATGGCATAGTACTTACTTTTCATGTCACTGGGACACAATACATGGCAGAATCAACTCAGGAGAGAAAGGCCTTACTTTAGCTCACAGTTACATGTCAAGGAATGCATGGCTGTACTATGGCTGTGGAGGCATGAGGCTAGGGTTCCTTATATCTTGGATCAGGAAGCAGAGAGTTTGGGCTGTAAGCAGAAATTGCCACAGTCCCTCAAGCCTTGTTTCTGTGACCCTGAATCTGCTAGCCATGTTCAAGGTTCCACAACCTTCCCAAACAGCAATCCCCAGACACAGAGCTACATTTAAAGCACATGAACCCATTTGGGGATACTTTATACTCAAATCATAACGTCTAGCTACAAAGAAACCAGTATGACATGAAATCAGACATTCAACTACTCAGGAGTCAGTGACATTTCATCAAACATCAGCATGGAATGGAGTTGGAAAATCCAGGCCACGAGTGTTAAGACTGACTCCATAGAGCATGTGACACTGGTGTATAGAGTCCCTTTTTTGATCATATTCTTTTTTATTTAAGGTAATTGCAACTATGCACACACACACACATAACACACACACACATGGAGAGAGAGGGGGGCATGGCTTACCTATGCTTCAGGAGAAAGTCAATGTTCACAAAATCATGAAGAAGCCCATTTTTGAAATGTGGATTTCTGGACTTATTTTCCATCATTTCAGTGATCACTTGGGAAGGCATTTTATATATATATATATATATATATATATATATATATATATATATATATATATATACACACACACACACACACACACACACACACACACACACACATATATATATACCTTGCTTTTTATATGGATTCTGGGAATTGAAATCAGATCCTTTGCTTGCTAGGCAAGCACTTTACCAACTGCGCTATCTCCTTAGCTCACTTCATTCTTTAATGATATGTTTTGCTTATTCTTTGAAATTTTCATAGACAGATGTAATGTATCTTTTACTATTTATAAACCACTGAGTCCAGTTAGTGCAGCGTGCATGCATATGGGTGTAGGGTCTTCCACTGGGGCATGAGCAACCTACCAGTAGCCACACTCCCAACCAAAGTGTTGCTCCCTGCCTCAACAGCTGTTAACTGCCAATAGCTCCTCAGCTAGGGGTGGGCCTCTCTGCCATCCATGCTGGAACTTTTAACTGGCTTGATCTTATGCAGGTCTTATGCAGGTAACCACAGTGCTGTTAGTTCATGTGGTATGTCATTAACACAGAACATTAGTATAAGAACAGATTACTTAGGTGTTTAGCATTTGATTGGAGAAGTCCCTCGGGTCATGTGGCACTGGAAGCTCCTTTTATCCCTCTTTCCAATGAGAAGTATAATCTATTGCTGACAGAAAAATAATAATCACAGCATTTCCTGGGTGCCTTCGAATATGCTGTGACAAATGGTGCCTCTTGTTGTGCAGTCGTCCTCGTGGCTTGTAGTACATCGCTTAATGAATTGATCACAGTGGAATGTAAAGACGGAGCAGCATTTATTTTGTGTGTTATATTGCATATAATTTTGAAAGTTGACATTTATAACCATGGAAGCTGTTATTTTACATATCATCTTCAAACCATATCAGCCTTAAACACATTTAAATTTAATAAGCAAGTAGATTAGATTTGCTTTTAAGCTAGGCATATCATTACAGTGTGTGCTTCCGCCAGGAAAGCATGCTCGTGATTAATACTGTCTTCAGTTGTCTTAAAGAAACAAAAGTCATAAAGAAAGAGGTTAAAGATGAAGTTGAAATAATTAAGTATAAAGCCCAAAGAATATTCTTTAGTGGAAGACTCTTAGCATAACTCTCAAACCACTGAGGCAAGGAGATCTGATCATTTTTATTAACCATCATTGGGCAACTTGGAAGCTGAGTACAAGCCTTGGGAAGAAAATGCAAATTCAGTAATAGGAACATCGTTGTGATAATAATTTATTAAATTTCTTGAGCCATCTCCCTCTGAGGAGGGCAGCACAAATGGCCCTGGTGATTAATTTTCAAGATCGTTTAACATTTTATTAGAGGGAAGCAGTTTTCAATCTATTGATGCTCTGTGTCTGCTATTCCATGGACTGTTGTCCAAACTAGGGAAGGATAAACAGGAGGAGAGGAGGAGGCATGCTGAGAAGCAGTCTTGGTTCAGATGCCTCATAGCTCAGTAACCCTGGCTATCCATGGCATAAGTTTAGCTCCATTGGTAACCCACTGGGGCTTGATGTAATGAGAGAATTTGTTAATGTATCTTGTGTTAAGGGAGGCACAACATTTAGAAAGGAGGGGTAACCAAGAGGATTTGTGGAGCTAGGGACTTACCTGAATCCTGGCAGATTCAATTGCCTATAGGGGCCAAGAATTCCCTATCTGGGGATTGAAGTGCAAGTGGATGACGAAGCAACACTCACTGGAATGCTGGAGGTTGAAGAGATTGGACATTATTGAGGAGAAGACTAATGAGAAACAATAACTAAATGTCAGGTGGAATCCTGGTTGGGACCATGACACAAAAAAGAGGGATAAGTGGACAAACCACGCCACTCCTAATGTACTCTGAAGTCTAGTCTACAATGTTATGCTGATGGCCATTCCTGGTTTTTGTCAGTGCTGTGGATAAGATATTAGCGTGAGGGAAGGCAGATAGAGGTAGGTATGCTGTATTATATTTTTGCAGCCTTTCTGGAGGTCTTGAGATATTCCAAACTAATGACTTTAAAAAAAATTAAGAAAATTATGGAACAGAGAAAACACACTAATAGGAGAGCCCAAAGTTCACCTGTTGTGGCTATTCCCTTTAGATAGCATCACACACTGGCTGGTAATTGTGTAAGACAACAGATAGGACAGCGTGTTTGCTCTGTTTTGTGTTGAAGGGATACCTTGCAGGTTGGCAGACTGGTTGGCAAATTATCCTGCCTTGAATATATTCATACTCTTCCTCTCTAACCCTGAATATATTTGGCTCCACAACAAAGAGGGGGATCAAGTTTGCAGATGGGGTTACCTTTGGCCATCTATTTGAGATGGAAATCATATCTTGGATTGCCTGCATGGGTCCAATACAATAAATAACACAAAGCATGAAATGTTTGGAGGAGACAGAACAGGAAGTATGATAATGTTGCATTCTGATGAATCTTGACACATCATGGTTGTCTTTCTGATAGAAGGAAGCAATAAGTCATGGAATGCAGGCAACTCACACCTTTCCTATCCCAGTTTCACTGGGATGAGCATTGGTCCTCAATTGGCTCTCTGCAGCTGTCAACATTCTAGCAACAAAAACCTGAAGTGTCTATGTTCTGTACGTGATTAGAAAGATTTTCTGTATGCTCACTTCACTGTGATTTGTGCCTCAAATTGTTGGGCTGGCCATGCAAGCTTTTGCATGTGTATTCTGCTAATGGTCTGGTTTGTATTTGATTAAAGATGTCTCCATCAGGACAAGATTGTTTTAAGATACTTGTCACTGCACAGACCTGTAAGATACATCTCCCTGAGGTAAACTGGTTGTGGGTCAGTCTTAAACCATGAGACCCAGGAACTAGCATTTAGCATTTCTGACTACTATATAAGTTACAAATCTAGGTGACATCAGCATCCTGCATGACCTAAGGCAGGTGGCTGGCATCTGATATTTTCAAGGCCAAACAGTGTAACAGACTCAACAGCCCAGGTTTGAGACTTACTGAGTACCAGAGATGCACACAAACTGACAAAGAGTGGCTCATTTGTAGCTCTTACAGAAACAGGTGTATAATATGCAAAGTGTGACTTTGTTTTTATTTCCTGCTCTTGTGGCATTATCTAAGGATTTTCTTCTTCATTCTCAGCATCTTAAGTCTTGTGGGATCATTTTCTCTAGTCTCCTAGAGACTATCCTACAGCTTCATTGATTGTTGTTGCTTTGTTTTGTTTGGGAGTTTGGGATATTTCTTTTCTTCTTCATCCTCTCCATTCTTCTCCATCTTTTATTTATACAAAGAAAAGAAGGATATCCATCAGGTTGGTCCAGTAATTTTAAAGTCTAACTCAGTAGTTCCATGGTCATAATGATGGTACTAATGTTGAATTTGATAATTCATTTTTGTTATGTTGCTATGTGTTATAAATTCCGTTCTCATGCTACTGGCCATGTGCTTCTTATTCTTCCATTTCTCCCTGAAGCTTTTCTAGGGATGCTTCCCCCATCTCTCACATTTCCCACCTCCATCCTACTCCCTTCTCTTTTGCCCAAATTATCAGTGATTTTTTTTTAGCCATGCAAAACAAAAAGCATCTTTTCTTCAGACCACTCTAAACATTGATAGTGCAGGTCCCCAAAGGCCTCACAGCTTTGCAAAGGTTTATTAAATGTCTGCAGAGCCCAAAGTAATGCAGCGGGCTTTTTAAATGTGTGAACTCACTTTACACTGACAATATGCCTGAGTACTGAGGATGCTATGCCCACTTGTTATTGGGGGGAGGAGGAAGAGGGCATTCATGACTCTGAATGCAGGAAGTACAACATAATGAGTATATAGAAATCAAAAGATAACTTCACATTTTGGTCCTTTACCGTCATCATTGTTATCATTTGCTAAGGTATACTCCAGGTTAGCTGGCCCACAGGATTCTGGGTATTCTCCTGTTTCCACTTTCCATCTTCTTGTACAAGTACTTGGACTAGAGATGCATGCTACAGTGTATGGGTTTACATGGGTTCTAGGGATGCAAACTCAGGTTCTTGGGTCGTATAGTGTGTGCTTTATCCACTGAACCATGTACCTGTCCTTTGTTATCCTCATTTTAAAGAGAATGTCAGAATTCCTGACTGCAAAGAACACATATTTAGGGAGGGGACAAGTGTGCGTGTTGGCCCAAGTAAAACCGATGGCACATACATATGTGTGCAAGGGAAAGCTATGCTGAGAGAAGGGGGAAATCTGATGGAAGAGGTGCTTGGCATGTTTTTGAGTGTGTGTGTGTGTGTGTGTGTGTGTGTTTTCCAGTAACTGACTTATGGAAGGAAGTGTTGAACAAAGAGAAGAATATTTGCAAAGAGGAAGGAAAGTGGAATTCTGAACCAGAGTTAAACAGGCTCAGACAAATATGGTTCTAGTGGCATGCAAGGGGAAGTTGAGTAATCTGAAGTATGCAAAGCCAGCAGTCTGCTCTTTGAAAATCAAGGATGGAGTTTCAGGAGAATTTCAAACATATGTTGTCAAAGGTGCACAGCAGAGCCCCCTGAACTGCCCAGCTGCTTCATTTTCTGAGTCCCTGGATTTGTGTGCAGCTGTTTGTCCATCTTGCCCGGTGTTCCTCCAGTGCTCCTCCAAGTCAGTCCTCACCCAGGCTTCTCCACTTTCCTGAGGCTGTTGGAGTGTAATTGTTTATCCAAGCACCCTAAATAGGTGTTCTCCTCTGGAATGGAGTAGTAAGAGGAGGAGAACGAGGAGAATGAGGAAGAAAGGAATATGGCTCCAAGCCTCCCATTCTCAATGTCATTATAGTTGAAATGAAAAGGTTGAGCTTATTGTTAATTTCACCCACTGCTCCTGGGAAATGCAGGGTTCTTTATTTCTCTAGAGTGATGTTTTCTTGAAAGCTGAGTTCAAATGGAGTCCAGTCATGAGTAGAAGTCATGACTTAACACCTGTGAGGAGAAGTCAGCAACAACAACCAGAAATATCTGACTGTTCTACCAAAACTTAGCTGTAGGATTACAGTAAGACCCAAAGGTTCCAGTGCTAGCCTTAGACGTCAAAGAATAAAATCAATCAATGAATAGCAGCTCATGCGTATAGGTGTGTTAGTCACAGAGGCTAAAAGGGTGAAGTAACTGAAAGATTCATCAACAAAGCAAACTCAATCTTATCTGTCTCAGCCATGGATGCAAATTGAGTTTTGGCAAATGCTGTAATGTGGACAAACCCTATGACATGGTGCCTAGCAAAAGAAGCCAGAAACAAGGACTGGGTACTGTCTGGTCCTGTCTATGTGCTGTGTAGACTTGGAAAACTCACAGAGACAGACAGAACAATGGCTATTACCTTGGGAGGGAGAATGACTGTGAGGTTTTATTTGTGCATGGGGGTGTGTGTGGGATATGTGTGGGTGGGTGTCCATGTGTGTCAATGTGAGCGCATGCATGCCACAGCTCGTATGGAGCTCAGAGTACAGCCTTGGGTGTTGATCCTCATCTTCCATTTTGTCGGAGACAAGGTTCCTTGTTCACTGCTGCAGATACAGGCTGGCTGACCCACCACTCAATTGCATACTTCGGATGATTTGTTTCATGTGAGGTGACATAAATTCCACTTCTGTGAAAGGACAGGAGCAAAAGCAAAGATCCACTAGCAGTGAAGCCCAGGGAGAGTTCCAAGGACACATGCTTGCTGATTTGCACAGTTTGTTCAGCTTCGGGGCTTCAAGAAAGTGCCTGGGAAATTGATCATTAGGGAAATAGTGTCCATGGAAAGTCTGCAGAAAAGAACACTCCAAGCACAGGGCTCTTTCCAGTTCCTAGGGACCACTAAGGCCATCAACCTCTACATGGCCAGCCTCCACCCCAGAGGGAGTGTGCAGCCCAGAGAATGAACTCCGAGCATCAGCTGCTGAGGATAAGAACATTGGGAATGGATGGAGTTTTACAGCAACTCGTCTTTAACTTTGGAGCAGAGGGGGACATTTGAAGGAGCTAAAAGCTTAAACCAGACAAGAGTCACTCTGTGTGGTAATAAATATGCTGAAGTGCCCTTTTATGTTTAATAATTCAGGATCCACTGAGTGTTTAAAGGTTTCCCTGTTTTATCATTTTGAAAAAATCGAATGGTAATCGGTTAAAAAGTAATAGCTGAAGAATGTCTGCAGGACAGGCTCTGCCCCGTGCACTTTAAAGTGTCTTTGGAAATGGATGTCTGTGTATTCCAGGCAGCAGGTACCTGAACTCTGGAAGTTTTTAAAGGAGCCAGGCACCTGTCGCACCACTGTATGCCAGGAGTGTGGTGGTTGGAACTGAGTGACGATGAAGTCAGAAGACATGAACGTTGTGAGGGCAGCTCTTGCTATTGCCCAGTTCTGAAGGAGCTGAAGATGTAGCCGTTAGAGTGAGAGTGTCAAATGCCCGGGGAATTCTGCAAGGAAGTCTTTGGTTAGACAGTGCTCCATTTTATTTTCTGGCACAAAAACATGGGATGACCTTGAGAACACCTTTAGTTGTTCTGGCCTGTAACTACATCTACAACTTGAATATAATAAGAAAACTGAGGTGTTTTGATATGTGTTTGGGGGGTGTGGAGCATTGTGTGACAGGTTACATGTGAGTATGTGTAGAGGCCAGAGGATAAACTTGTATGTGATTCTTCTAGGACACACCAAGTAGAGTAGACTGACCAGCAAGCCCCACATATACACCTGCCTCTGCCTCTCCAGCACTGAGATTACAAACACAGTCCGTCCACCACCCCCAGATCCTCCCCACCCCACCCCGTCAATCTGGAGATTTAACTCAGGTCCTCATGTTTAAATGGAAAGCACCTAACCATGTGAGGGTAACTTCTCTCAGGCGCCATTCACCTTGATTTTGAAACGTGGTAACTCATTGGCCTGGATTTTACTTGCCATTTTAGCTAGGCTGGCTGGCCGCTGAGCCCTAGGGATCTTTCTGATTCTACTTCCTCAGTATTAAGATTACAAGCATGCACTACAAGTCTTGATTTTTTGTTTTAATATAGGCTTTGGGGATTGAACCCGGGTCCTCATGCTTGCAAGGCAAGTGCTCTTCTGCCTGAGCCGTCACCCCTCCCCAGCCACTCTTTCGGTATCCTTAACTGTCATCTTGGAAAAGAACCCACAACAGTGCTTTGGTTCTTACTCATCTGATAGGTGCTGTGCCTCTGTGTATAGCATGCATGTCCAACATTGCAGTAGGGCATGGGATGATGTGATACTCAGTGCAGACATCATTGCTTCTCGCATGAAGCTCGTATTCTCTGGTTAGGACAAATCATTAAGGAAGAACTTCTGTCAGAAACTGCCAGCTGCCTACCAGTATTCGTCTATTGTTTCCTCTTCATAAGCAGACTTCTTGGTGATGGGCCCATTCGTCACAGCCAATGTGGCCAAATCAAAGGGAGAGGAACCCTAGGTTCCTGGCTTTCCCAGCAAAGAGGGAAGTCTGAAGAGATGGCAATCGAAATGACTAGATGTGTCTTCTGGGAAAGTGCTATAGTGATGGCCAGCTCTCTCATCAACCATATCCCAGGATCTCCACTCCCTTTTGTCTCTTTATGAAATCAGAAGCCTTTGAAGTAACTTCTTCACTCATGTACCTAGGTATGGTGGGAGGGGCCAGGGAAAGAGGAAGAAACGATTGGGATAGACTATTTGGCTGTGAATTTCTTCCATTGAGAGAAAACAAAGCTGTATTTTCCTTAAGCCACAGCTATTTTGGGAAGCTGTAAGTAGCAAAACTCAATTTTAGGTGCAAAATGCAGGTTGAGCATCCTTTATTTGAAATGCTGGAGAGCACAAGTGTTTTGTTTTTCATATTTTTTTAAGATTGTGGAATATTTACATATATATGAGATATCATGTGGATGGTTTCCAAGTCTAAACAGAAAGTTCATTTATGTTTCATATACACCTTAGACACATAGCCTGAAGGCAATTTCATACAATATTCTTTATTACTTGTGCAGCCTGCCTTTTGACTGAAACCTGTTGCAGGAGGTCAAGCATGGAATTTTCCACTTGTGGCATCCTGTCAGCAATCATTTTTGGAACACTGGATTTTTTTTTTCCACAGCAAGGACATTCAAACCTTACAAATATGAAATAATTTCTGAAAGAGAAAATTCTTCAGAAGGCAATGAAATAGGAAGATGAGGGATTGGTTGGGGAGGAAAGTAACAAAGGAAGACCCTTTGAGATTTGGAGAGCAATGTGTGGCCAGGATTTGACAGTCTGGGAGGCCCAACATGAAGGAATACAGAACCACTGTAAACAATATGGCCAATATGGCTCAGCCTTGATACCACAGAAGTAGGAAGACATGTAGAGGTGCCACCAGCTGACATCAGAGATGGGAAGACCATGATTGTCCTTGCATCATTGTCAAAAAGGGGTTCTATTTTGAATAAGTCAGGGTCTGGGGGTTTCGTTTGATGTAGACAAGGGAATGTTGTAACCTGCCTCACTCACAATCTGTTGGGCAAAGAGTGGGCATGTGAGCATGGGAAAGTTTGGCATCAGGAGGATTACTTAGGCAGCGGTTATAGACTTCAGAGTGAGGATATATTATTGTGTAGAGTAGATTGTGATAGTAGGAAAGATGTGTAAGGGATTTGTATTAGAGGTAGGGCTGGCAAATTTGTAGAAATTCAGGACACCCAAAGAATCCTATGAGAAGATGTGTGTACATGTGAGGAACCTCTCTGGATCTCCCCACTGGAACCATGTCCTCAGCAAGAGTTACTAACAGAGCAGGACAGAGAAACAGAATCAAATAACCTCATTCAAGCTTAGGGAAAAGATTGGAATAGACCTTTCTCCAAACGTGATAAGCAAATGTCTACTAAGCACGTAAAAAGATGGGCCACAAGCTAATCACTAGGTAAGTACAAACCAAAGTTATGAAGAGAGAGCATCCCACACCTAGTAGGATGGCTGCAATTAAGAAAAAAGATAATGTGTTAGCAAGGAAGTGAAAGAAATAAAACCTGCTTGGACTCTTGGTGAAAATGTGAAATTGTTCAGCTGTTGTAGAGAACAGTGTGATCAGTCATTAAATAACTTGAAAGAGATTTATTGTTTGACCTAGCAATTCTACTTCTAGGTATAAAATCCAAAATTTGGAAAGCAGAGTCTCAAGGAAATATTTATACAGCCATGTTTATAGCTGTGGTGTCTATATTAGCTAATATAGAACATGCCCATGATGAATGAATAAGCTAAATGTACTATGTACCTATGTACGTGTGTATGCTATATATACAAATGGACTTACACAATGGAATATTACTTAGCATTCCCTAAAAGGGGTAAGAATTCCATTCACTATAGAGGAATCATGTGCACATTATGCCAAGTGAAACATACCAGGCATTACAGAAAAATAGTGTATCATTCCACTTACAAGAAATTGTTAGAGTTATCAAAATCATAGAGACCAAGAGTAGAATGGTGATGGGGGGGGCAAGGATAGGGGAGCACAGGACCTACTGTTCTATAGGGACAGGGTTTCAGTTTTATATGATGCCGAATTCTAGAAGTGGTGATGGCTATGCATATATTTAATGCCACTGAACTCTACATATAAAAAGTTAAGATAAGATGGCATATTAGTTACTTTTCCCATCACTGCCAAAGGAACTGACAGAAGGCGCTTACAAGAAGACACATTGTTTTGGCTTGGTTTCAAGGAATTTTGGTCCATTGTGATAACAAAATTTATGGAAGAGCAGCTCCAGGGTGTCATGAGCACGTGGTCAAAGTCCTCACAACACAGCAAGATCTGGAAGGAGAATGTAACAGGAAGAAGCCAGGGAATGCATACCCTAAAGGAGCCACCCCCACTGACCAATGCCTTCCAGGGAAGCACTACCCAGGAAAGATTCCCATGCTTTCCACAAAAGCTCAACCAACTAGAGACCAAGTGTTCAAACAAATGAGCCTATGTGGGCCGTTCCACATCCACACTAGCCTTGTTTCATTTCCTATTGCTGCTATAACACAGCCTGACGTAAGCAACTTAAGGGAGAAAGGCCTTATTTTGAGTCTTAGTTTGAGGTTACCGTCCATCATAGAAGAACAGTGACAGCAGTGGAAGTTGGAGGGAGCTAGTCCCACTGAACTCATAATCAAGACCACAGAACAAGAAATGCATGCACGCTTTTCCAGCCTCTTCTCCCAGGCCTGGAAATGTTGCCACCTACATTCCGGGTGAGTCTTCCTACTTCTACAATGCAATCAAGATAATCTCCAACAGACACACCCTCAAAGGCCAATCTGATCTAGAGAATCCATCACTGCGACTCTTGTTTCCAGCAGTTTTCTAGGTCGTAATTGATAACGTTAACTGTCATACAAATGATGACAGTAAATATAAATCCAGATAAAACATCAGTGGGTTGTTTGTAGGGAAGCAGCTAAAACTACTTTGTCTTTCCTCTCTCGGCTCAACCAGAGACAAGTCTCTTCACCTGCAAGTCCATTCCAGCATCTAGATGACAAATGGAGTCACCTGGTTCCCTGTTTCCTTTTGTAGATCTCAACATTGTTCTTGACCCCTTAAAAGATCGTTTATAACCTAAGAAAGGCAGCCTTGGCCTTTACAGAGCATGAATCACCATTCTCTGAGTTAAGTAGACATCCAAGTGTGTCTAAAGCTCTCATGCACAGAAGCAGCTAAAGTCAGAGCCAGCCAAGGAGAACACGTGTGCATTTACATATGATTTGCATCTGTTTTACATAGGGCTGAGCAAGCTGTGCTGTGTTCTCAAACATCACTCACGTTGTATTTTAAGATTGTCACAATCTTTAACTAACATTTAGTGCTTCAGCCAAGGTGCCCCTAACTTTCCATCATTTTATATTAAAACCGGCTACAAACTCAGTCCCCACGTGCTGGAGCCCAGGGTCCCTTTAGAGTGCCTGCATCTACCTGGAAGGTTGTTTACATTCTGAATCTCCATTCGTTCTTGTTTTCTGTCTTCAGAGATGACCTCCTCTCACCTTGTCTCTTGTCCTGCTTCTCAGGCCCCAACTAGGATGTCAGGGAAGACTGCTGACACTTTCTTCCCTATACTTGGATTGCTAACCTTTTCTCAGCCCCTGACTGCCCTTTACTCTTTCCCTCTTCAGGTGCGCTTCTCCTCTCTCTTCTCTCTCCTATCCTTGCCTTCCTCTCCTTCCCCCCATCCTTGGCACGAGTCCCCTCCTTTCATCTCCCATCTTAATTGTCTCTTACCACCCCTGGCTCTTTCCTTCCCTCTTTCTTCTGCTCCCCCATGCCCTCTTCTCCTTTCCCACCCCTTCCTGTCTCTGGTAGGCCTTTTCTCTGAGTGTGCTTTCCTCCTCTCTGCTGCCCTGCCTTCCTTTCTCCTGGCCTCCCTGACATTTCTGGCTCCTCCCTCTCAGTGCGTAGTGGGTGTGCCATTCAGTCACTCTAACAATATGCTTGAATTTGATGCTGATAAACTCATAAACGTGACATAGGCATCTCTTTCCTCTGCTTTCCTGAAGTTCAGTATTGTGTTAATGGAGAGACACCTAGTAAAGAGCCATCAGATTCCCAGTTTTCCCAAACAGGCCTCTGGTTAAGATGCATTTCTTGCCTCACTTTTCTTTATTTCTCAACCTTTATCTTAATATCGGTGAAGGGATCGGTGGAAAAAAAGCAAGAGACTAAATATTTCACTTGGTTTTCCTCACACATAACTGGCAGGATGCCTCCATCTCCCTCCCTCAGTGAGTTTCTGTCTCTCACACAATGAGAGAGAAATGATAAAGGTGTTCATGAAAGACGCTAGAAGGAGAGGGAGATGAGGAAAGGGGCGAGAGAGGAAGACGGTGAGCAGATGAAAGAAGGAATGAGGATTCCGGATCAGTGAATAACTGATCAGTTAGCCTAAGTGTTTGTTGGTAGATGGAAGGCAAAGGAAGAAAAGGAATTCCTGAGTCTTTCTAAAGTGCAGAGAGTCTGGAGACTCTGATGACAATCTCCAAGAAGGGAGTTGGCACCTTGCCTTGAAGGAAACTATAGCTAGTAGGTACTAAGGTACAAATCCACATTTGTTCACACGTCCAAAGTAAGGCATGCATTAGTACCCAGCCCAGCATGTGCAAGGATATGCCAATGAAAACTTACTATTTACCCAACATCATGGGAAAACCATGGTAGATGTTTCTAGGCTTAGCCACTCAGTCAAGAGTAGGATAGATTTTTTTCTTTAAGGCTGGGGAGATAGCTCAGTTGGTAAAATGCTTATAATACAACCATGAAGACCTATGTTCAGATCCGACCTAGGTTAAGATCCCCCCAAACAAACATAAGAAGCTGAGTGAGCCTCAGTGTACCTATAATCCCAGCACTGGGGATACAGAGACAGGAGGATGCCTGGGACTTGCTGGACAGACAGTCTTGGTGAGATATCTTGACTCAAATGTAATTTGGAGAGTGACTGAAGAAGATACCAATGTCATCCTCTTACCTACACCCAATTGTGAATACACAGACATGCACCTGTAGTAACTGAACACACCTACACACACACACACACACACACACACACACACGAGAGAGAGAGAGAGAGAGAGAGAGAGAGAGAGAGAGAGAGAGAGAGAGACTCAAAAAATATTTAGCAGCTTAACTCCTGGCTTAATTTAGAAAAAAAATAAGCTCTTAGTCTGAGTAATGCTCATTATCTGAGTTAAGTCAATAAGAATAGACTAATTGTGTTTGTAAGGAGACTTGAGAGATCAAATGGCTTTGCTATAAACATTCTATAAAAGTGTGACTAGGGATGGGGAGTTTTGAGGTTGATGGGGGTTTTGAGGTCAGAGGACATGTCATGTTTGATGTTGACTGTCTACATAGTGTTAGAGACCTTGCTAAAGACACTGCGCGCTTTCTAAGTAGCAGGGGTTTTACTTCCAACTATTTTTTTTTTTTGTAAGACACTTGTAAGCTCTCTGAAGTGAGTTGCCTCCACCACCATAACCTCCTGCCAATCATAATGGCTAAGAATGATTTTACTGCCAGTCATGTTGAGTTTGAGTTGAGATGCTAAGAACGCTGTCTTAACGCTCAGTTAGATTAGCCTTAAGAGGTGATCTGGATTCCTGTCAAGCACAGAGTGAGAGCATTTACAAAGTGACAAACACATGCCCACAGCATTTATTATGAGACTTCCTGGTAATAATGGAATCCCCAGCCCCCAGCCAAGAAGAGTTTGAAAAGGGGGCATTTAAGCCTGGAAACTCTGAGAACTCAGATAGTTCTTTCTGCCATTTTTTTTTTTTTTAGGTTGGGGTTTATAAATAACATGACAATTCTCTTTTTATCTGAGAAAAATGGGCAAGTGAGAGAAATGACCTTAACTTGAAATACTACTTCATTTCTCCAGTCCTGCTCTGGGTCTACTCCATATGCGAGAGCTACTTGCAGTGCACAGGGCTTCCTGCCCTTTCCAAGCCAATTCAGCCCTCTGCCACCATGGTACTCTCATGCTTCATCCTGGCACCTTCAAGGGCTTTATGGAAATGCTGCACAGATGTCTGGGTGCTTCTGTAGAGTTGGCTGCTGAGTCTTCAAATAACCCCATCTATCTTCACAGCATTTCTTACCTGACCAGTGAGTGCTGTACATTGTATTTTCTTTTATGGCATCTTCATTACCTCTGAGTCTCACACAGCAGCCCATTTCCATGTATATTGTCTCATCCACTAGGCTTTATGGCAGGTCCCTGGTCATGCTCAACCCTTCATTTCACCAGCTTCAGCTTGATCAGCCATGCACGTTCTGACCAGACAGAATATGCCCCTTATTATGTCACCTCTGTCCCTTCTAAGAATTGTTATTCTTCTATCCATTAGGTTCACTTCACAGCAGTGATGGAGAGGAACTCTGAAACATAAAACAGGGCTGGGGGCTGGGGAGATAGCTGAGTTGGTGAAGTACTTACCATACAAGCATGTTCCCCTGAACCCATGTGGAATGGATGGGCATCGTGACATGTGCTTGTAATCCCAGGACAGGGGATGTGGAGGCATCCCCAAGTGACAACTATCCAGAGAATCCAGCTGAATGGAAGAGTTCTAGGCTCAGTGAGATGTCTCAAAACAAACAAGGTAGATGGCACCTGAGGAATGATACCCATGGCTGTCCTTTGGCCTACACACACACACATACACATGTATATGAAGACTAGTATATACATGTACACATACACACACACACACACACACACACACACACACACACACACACCATAAACTACAAGCCCAAACAGAAACGTTATTAAATCTAAACTAAATACATCTCTGACTAACCCTAAACACTGAGCTTTGTGCATAACAGATGAAGCAGTGGTGGAAGCTTGGGTGCTGGTGTGATGGGTCTTGCTATAAATATGGTGGAATGGGAATAGAATCATTCCTATTTGGGATCCTATGAGTTTCTATTGAAAGGCCTTCAGTTTGAGGGCAAAAGGGGATGCTGAGTCAAATTCTCTTTTGAGGAAAGAGTTTTATTGTCAGTGTTATTAACACTGTGGCCATATGTAGCGACAGAAAGCAGCAAGGCGGAGGCAGGGGTACCTTCTTACAGGTCATAAATCAAAATAGGGTAGATTTCAAAGCAGGAGTCTGCAATCTGACTATCCCTGGATCCTTGACAGCAGAGGACAGGAATGTGTGACTGAGACGGTGTGGGGAGGAGGAGGACATGGAGATGAGGCTCATCCTGTAGACCCTGGCCTGATGCTGGGCAGCCTGAGATCTGTGAACTTTCTTAGGAGGAGTGCCAATGATGCTTGTCATTCTACTGGAATCCAGACACTTAGGAGTGTGGCTAGATTCATAGACAGGCTCTCAGTAGGAGGTAGGAGGGTTGTTGTGTCCTCCACAGTAGCTATATAAAAGGCTGCTGAGTGCAGGCATGGCCTGATCAGTCTATAGCCTCAAACCTGATACTCAGGATAACAAAGGGAACAAAACTCATATAGCAAAATAGTATTCAGTACTGAGAACATTCTCAACAACCCAGAAGTGGACATAGGGGAGATAGGCTGCATTTATTTTCAGCAAAGCCTGACAATAGAGCAAGCACTTGGATTTTTCTGTATCACACTCAATCTTGGTTCAATCAGGGTTAATTTGTCAGTGGGATTCATCTCAGATGGCTTCATGGTACAATCAGCATTGATGGAGGGAGGTGGCCACTGTCTGTTACTGAAGAACATCTTCCCTTTATTTGGGAGGCAGAGCTAAAGGTGAGACAAACTGTTACAGAGGGACCCTTTCTTCAAAGAGATCCACTTCTGCTCTCTCTCAGTCTCAGTCTTAGGGCAACTCCTTTAACTCTTGGGAAATTTTCTATAAATGAAATCATATTGCACATCATCTGAGTAGCTTCATGCACCATCTTGAGCATGCTGGAACTGTAGACATCACTGATACTGGAATGGGTAAGTGAGACCCATGTGACTACCAGCAAACCACAGGCTGCTGTCTAGCCAACCCTAGAGTCTGGCTGCCAGAGACATTAATCTCTCTATCTTTGAGATAGAAAACTGTAGCCAGTTATCTTGCTGCCTATTAGGGGCTCAATTCTGTCTCCTCAAAATCCATACAGTGAAGTTTGTACCCTTCTTACTGCCGTGACAAAATATGTAATAAAGGCTGCTTAAAGAAGCAGCAGGTTATTTTGGCACACAATGTGAGGGTACAGTCCACCATGGTGGGCAAAGCAGAAGGATGACTCTGTCTGGTCATATTGTGTCTGCAGTGAGGAAGCAGAAGGAGGGAATGTTGGTGTTCAGCTCCATCTCACCTTTGACCATTTTTATTTAGCCCTGAACTGAATACCAAATGGCAATACCTGTTAGGCTTCAAACCGGAACAAAACGCTGAGGTGCCTGTTTAGCACATCAAAGCGGACCTGGGCACCAGGTTCCCCCTGCATCCCTTAGCCCCTATCTGTTGCAGAGTCCTCTTGACTGGCAACCCAGCTCTCTACCCTGAGTTCTCCATCCCGTGGGGCTGGGCTGCTCTTCCCTATATAATCCAACCGTTCTGGTTGTCTTTTCTCTTTATACCTTTGGGCCTCTTGGTTGCTGCACCTAGTTCCCTTCTCTCACCTGTAGCTGAAAGTTTTCTCTGGTGTCCTGCCCAGCACTGCGGTCCCACAGCCCACTTATCAAATAATCACTCAGAAGCTTATATTAATTATAACTGCTTGGCCATTAGCTCAGGCTTATTACTGACTAGCTCTTTCACTTAATTAACCCATAATTCTTATTTATGTTTACCCACGTGGCTTGGTACCTTTTCTCAGTTCTGCCTTGTCATCTTGATTCCTCTGTGTCTGGCTGGTGACTCCTGACTCTGCTCTTCCTCTCCCCAGCATTCCTTTGGTCTGCTTGCTCCGCCTATACTTCCTGCCTGGTTACTGGCCAATCAGGGTTTTATTAAACCAGTGTACAAAAGCATTATCCCACAGCACTCCCCCTCCCTTACCTTTCCCCTCTCCCTGCATGGTACAGTGTCATGACCACCCTGGACTCTTGCAGATGTCTCTGCCCCTGGCTATGCTCTCCTACTTATCTATAATAAACCTTCTTCTCCACCACACCTAGGAGCAGTCATATTTCCTTTTCCTTCTTTCTTTCTTTCTTTCTTTCTTTCTTTCTTTCTTCCTTCCTTTCTTTTTTTCTTTCTTTCACTCAATGCCCACATTCAGTGTGAATCTTCCTTCATTAATTAAACCTCTCTTGAAACATCCTCACAGACCATCCCAGAATCCCAGAGGTGTGTCTTCTAGGTGATACCAAGTCCAGCCACCTCAAAGACTTACCCAGAGGGGTGTCTCCTAGGTTATTCTAAATCCAGTAAAGTTGACAATAAAGATGAGCCATCACAAAGTTCAAATCCAGTACTTTACAGTGGGACTGTTCTGGATACACAGTATTTAGAGAGATAATGAAGCTAATTGGAGGTGGTCAGGGTACACTCTACATAATTATGGCTGGTGTTTTTATAAGAAGAGGGCACAAAGACACAGATACATAGAGAGGGAAGAACACATAAGGACACAAGAACAAAATGGACATCACCAACTCAAGACACACGAGGAAATTAGCCAAGAGAGCAGCTTGGCCTCAGTCTTCTAGCTTCTAGAATTTTGGGGAAATCGAGTTCTTATCTTCAGACCACTCAGCCTAGGAGATTTTGCTGTGACACCTTGGCAAATTAATCTACTATTCTACCCTAAGTATGAGTGCATGCAAAATATAGAGGAGACACAGCTGCTTCTAGAGATTCAATCCTCAGGACTTCCCGAAGAACTGGTCATAAAGAATGGGGAAGCCAAGCAAATCAACCTCACAGTAGACATTACTTGTTCCTTTTATGTCCCCTCCCCATGGACCCACATCACAAGCACACAGACATGGTTCAGAAACCCCACACAATTTGATGCCTGCCACTCTTTCAGTCTATACTGCTACGATAAGCACTCCACTCTGGTCTCCATGGTCCCGTCACCTCACAGCTATTCCAACCTAGGTCTGCTCATGTAGAATACCTCTATAATACTTCATTTCTTCTCCTATGTCATGGCATTTGTGTTTGCTCTTCCCTCCTCCCAGTTCTTCTGTGGCTGGCCTTTTCCATCTTTTCTGATATCAGTGAAATAATCCTTTCTTTACATTCTCATCTACACTCGCTTCTTCTGCTACTTATAGTCATGCTATTGTTCTCTTTTAGAACACTTAAGACTCTATATGAAATGTGCTTGTCAGTCTTTGCATTGCTGGAACACCTTCTGCCTCCCCTCACTGAGTGTGAATTCTGAGCAGGGAGGAGTCTTGTTTGAGTTGTTATTGCTAAGAAAAGTTCTGTCTTCCATGAATAGATATTTCAATGGACCTATGATGGGGGTCCAGCAAAATGATGAGTGAAGAAGAAATCTGTATATGAATGGGGTGAGGGCACTCCACATAATCTGAAATAGTAGACATGTCTCTGTATCATGAAAATGATACACCAAAAGCATATAGTTGCATGATAATTAGGGAGTTGAAGGAATGCAGGCAATGTGGTATTAAGTCAGTTGATTGACAGATGCTTAGTATCCTTGGCCTTGGTGAAGTTCAAAGCAAGGACAACTGGATCTGGTAAAGTCTCCCAGGGACAAATATCGTCCATAAAGTGAGTCTCTTCAGTGTAAGCATTTCTGGCCTACATCCTATGCAAATTGTATATATTCAGTAATAGTACTGGAGGAATAGTGCTGGCAGGGATGGGGTGTGTTATGGTGATAATTGTATTACTCTAGATTCTAGCCAAGAAGAACTCGTAATATAAATTGAGAGATTTAGGACTGGGGATCTCAGTGGTAGAACATTTGCCTAGCATGCATGAAGTTCTGAATTCTGCTTCCAGCGTGAGAGGGAGGGAAGGAGAGAGAGAGAGAGAGAGAGAGAGAGAGAGAGAGAGAGAGAGAGAGAGAGAGAAATTGTTATGTTGTCATAGGTTTACTGCTAGCCCACAGGAAGGACAAGCTGGGCAGCTCTCTTGGGCAGCAGCTAACTATATGGTCCACATTCTTCTTCCTTAGGGAAGTCTTGTTTCTGCCCTTAGGGCCTTTCAGTGACTAAAGCCAAGGTGACCTGGCTCACCTTCCCAGGTCTAGTTAAATTAACATGTGATAGAGAAATAAGATAAGTCACTTGACCAGATCAGGACCTGCATGTAAAGTCACCCACCACAGCATTGCTGCTGGAGACACAATTGGTTACTCTCTTAGTAGGTGTCTTGGTGTCTTTTAATATTGCTGTGGTAAAAGCAGCTCTGACCAAAGCCACTTAAGAAAAAATAAAGGGGTTATTCTGTCTCAGGTTCCAGGTGACGCTCTTCCAGTCACAGCAGCAGGAACCACTCACTTGGCAACCAGAGTGGAGAAGAGGAAGGTGAAGACTATCTGCTCTCTCCATTTTATGCAATCCAGAATCCTATACAGGAACTGTTGCCACCTAGAGTGGGCAGGCCTTCCTGCCTTAATTAATGTAATCAATATACCACCACCACTACACACACACACACACACACACACACACACACACACACACACACAGGCATGCCCAGAGGCCTATCTCCCAAATGATTATAGATTCTAGATCCTGTCAGAGTGGCAATTAACAATAACTTCACAGTAGGTATCAGGCCTGCCACTAAGAACCTGGCATACCAAGGTTTGTAGCCTTTTATTTAATCAGCTGATTTCTCTCTCTCTCTCTCTCTCTCTCTCTCTCTCTCTCTCTCTCTCTCTCTCTCTCTCTCTCTTTGATACAGGGTTTCACTGTATAGCTGTGGAACCTGTCCTGGCTCTCGCTCTGTAGACCAGGCTGGCCTCGAATTCCCAGAGATCCACCTGCCTCTGCCTCTCAAGTGCTGGGATTAAAGGCATGTGCCACCACCCCCCAGCCTTAATCAGCTAATTTCTCATTCTCATCACACACACACACACACACACACACACACACACACACACACACACACACAGCTTTTTAGGAACTTAACTGATTCATTCAAGGTAACACAGGGTTAAAATGTATGTCTATGTATGAAGACATCTAATGTACATTATAACAACTGTAATTCCTAAGGTTGTGTGTTATACTGTAATTGACCAAGAAATTGGATTTTTGTACTCTTACAATGAAAATGTTGAGAAATAAAAAAATGCAATTATATATTATGATACAGGTATTAATTTGGTTGGCTACCCTAATCACAAAATCATAAGCTGATTAAAATGTCCTGATGTCATACACTAATGTACACACAGATTTGAAATACTCACATTCTTCCAGACTAAGCTTTCAATAGATAATAAAAATAGGGATAGATATTCTGGACTTTAGGGTTAAATAACTGATAAATGATAGATAACATTACCAAGTCCAAAGTAGCATTTTTCATATAAACAGTAGCCCTGGGATGTAAATGAGTGCAGCTATGCTGGGATCTAGAGCCCCTTATGGCATGGAAGGGTCATTCTTTTCACTTCTAGCATTTTAAAACCGAACAAGAAGCAAACGCTCTAGTTCCTGTGCTGGGGCCATGAGCACATCTCCTTCCAGCTCCATGCCAGGTGGGCAGAATCATGCTCCAGGAATCCTCTGAGGGGCTCACTCTAAGCTGCAATAAGCCTTCACAGCATCCTGGGTTCATCCCCCGCCCTTAGCACGAAGTTGCTTCAGCATTTCCTAATATAAATGCAAGCAAAATAAAATTAGAAAGTGCCAGTGGGGGGAAGCCAGCTACCCACAGGCTCCATAAATTGCCTTTTTCCCTCTCACCCCTCCTCCCTTCTGCCCACCCCTTCTCAGCCCCATCAAACCACCCCAAATAACCTGCCTAGCCTGGCTGGGTCGATGTTTCTGGAAAAGAAGGACCGAGGAGGCTCGAGTCAGTGGAGCGATGATTTGCCGCCGGTGTTCAGCAATCGAGAGAGAAGGCTGAATCCAGAGACAGCTGCTGTGATTAACCTGTGTGGGTAGCAGTCTGGAAGGGATGCTTGGGGCAGACCCAGTGACACGTGTTATTAAGGGTCAAATGAAAGGAATAGAGAAATGAGAAACAGAAGCTGCTGGATTTTGCCTTCCCACTGGCCGTTGTGTGTGACTCCTTTGCGTCTGTTCTCTACATCAGGGTTCTTCTCTTTCCTCAGAGAAAGTGAGTACTAGCTGATAACCCTGACAGACCCATATGTTTGATAACTGAAGAACATCTATACCTCTAGGAGCCCACCTCTTCCTATTTTAATTGGGTGGGCATATTAGTCAGGGTTCTCTAGAGGAACTACTGAACTGATAGGAGAATTACATGTTAAAGTGAGATCTGTTAGATGGTACAGTCTGGATAGTCTACCAACAGCTGTCTCACACTTGAGACTGAGATTTATTAGACTGACTTACAGGGTACAGTCTGGGTAGTCCACCAGTGGCTATCTTAGACTAGAGAGACTGAGAATTGGCCCGATCCATGAACCTGGATTTCTCATCAGTCCCAGTCTTGTGCTGAAGGCCTGGAAGGTTTATAGAGAGCTGCTGATCTTTAGTCTGCGTTAGAAGCCCAAAGGAGCTGGTTCTGTGATCAGTGAAGGAATGATACAACAACAGGACAGATGGACTTGCCAGCAAGAATGAAGGCAGGCAGACAAAAAAAAAAAAAAAAAAAAAACAACTGGGCAGTGGGCACGCCTTTAATCCCAGCACTCGGGAGGCAGAGGCAGGTGGATCTCTGTGAGTTCGAGGCCAGCCTGGTCTACAAAGTGAGTTCCAGGAAAGGCGCAAAACTGCAAAACTACACAGAGAAACCCTGTCTCGAAAAACCAAAAAAAAAAAAAAAAACACCACAATCTTCTTCCTCCACCTACCTTTCATCTACGTCACCACTAGAAGCTTCCACTCACATTTAGGATGGATTATATCATTTTAAATACTCCAATTAAGAAAATTCCTCACACGAGTGCCCAGCAACTTGCCTTGTAGTTGATTCCAGATCCAGTTAAGTTGACAGCTAAGATTAGCTATCTCAGTGGGCATATGTCACGTGGACAGAATGCTAACATCTTACTGTGTCATAGGGGAGTATTTCCCATTATTACCAGAAATAACCCTCCTGAGCCTCTACTCGAGTCCAGTGAAACAGAATCATGGGTGGAATGGAGGCTGTGCATAGACATTGTCCAGGCAAAGCGATCTCATGTTCCTTGCAGGCTGGAAATTCTGGCATGAGACATTCTCACCAGCTGCTTAAATCAAAAGCAGCCTCAATATTGAGTGTAGTTAATTAGATGAATGGCTGGTTGCTAAGACGATGATGGTGGTGCTAACACTACAATAATGATAGCAAGAGTGGCAATATGTGACCTACTGTGGAGCTATTACTGTGCTCTTTATCCCCTGGGAAACACTGCATGGAGCCTTAAGCTTGATTATCCCAATAATCCTGTAAAACAAGTTGGATTGTCCAGTGTTGATGAGAAGAAATAAATGGAGGCATGAAGAAGAATGGCCAAGGCGTGCTTGCAGAGTCATCCAGGGCTGTTCAACAATACCCTGTCTCAGGAAGAAAAATTTAAAAGTGAACCAGATATGGTGGTTAATGCCTGTAATCCTGGCACCCAAGAGAATGAGGCAGGACTATTAACAAAATTTTGAGGCTAGTCTGGGCTATATAATGAATGAGTTCTAGGCCAGCCTTGATGATGGATGACAGAGTTCCTAAGTATGAGGCAAAGGTAGGATACACAGAACTGCATCTTGAGTAGAACAAAAGGATATCAATCCCCCTCCTCCACCAGTGGTTCCCCATTTGGACTGAGTGACAGAATCTCCAGGGACATTTTCCAAATTATTTTCCTTGAGTCCAACCTCAGAAGCATTAAAGACGCGTTTAAGCATGTAGGTTCTGTTATCAGGGTGTGTTTAAGAGCTAACAAAACGGGCATTGCAGTTGAAGGCTACTACCTGGTGTAAATGACCCTCAAAACTTGCTCCACATGTGGGACTTTGGCCATTCTGCTCAAGTCATCATGCCTGAACATTCATTAAGATCAGGTGACATGACACCCCATGCTATCAAGGAAACCATAATGATGTAATAGTCTTTTGTAGGCAGGGGTCGATGTTAGTCTTTTCCACCTTTCACCAAGAACCTACAGTATGCACCAGGTGTTTCAGTGGGCTCCTTTGCTGGACTCTCTCATTTCATCATCTGGACTTCTCTAGCATTACATAAGGAAGGTGATTAGAGGAGAAGGGGTTTAACTTAGCTTACAATTCCAGGTTCTAGCCTACCATTATAATTATAGGAAAGCAAAAATGGCATGACTTTAGGACAGCTGATCATATCACATCCACAGTCAAGAGTAAAGAAACAATGAACATATGCATGCTCGTTTGTTTGTTTGTGGTGCTCAGCTTGAATTCTCCACTCAAGCTCATCACCTCTATGCATTCCTCACTCCACTCCCCACTCTTGGCCAGCCGGATCCCTGGGTCCACACGTGCATCCCCACATCCTGCCATACTGCTCCGACTCCTTCCCCTCTACGTTCACCACCTCTGAGGTTCAAACATCACCACCCTGCAGGAAGAAACTCTCCCATCTCCTGAGCCTGGCCCACCCCAGACTCCCCTATATAATCTCTGGTAGGCAGGTAAATATGTTTAGATACAACTTCCATCACACCCCTGTAGTGCTGGGAATGTTCTAATAGCTTCTCTGAAGGCTGGATGTAGAGCCCAGCACCCTTTCCTCAGCACAGCAGGAGCTCCCTGGCCTTTCTGTTCTCTAGCAGAGGTGTCTGCATTGTTTCAGTTTCTCTTTTGATATCACCTCTGCAAAATGAAGCAGATATTTTATGAGTGCACACGGAAGACTGGTCTGGGTAGCGCATGGTCTGGGTAGCGCATCTTCTTGTAAGAGGATTTCTGTTTGTTTTATAAGCAGCTTTATTGAGATGTAATTTACATACTATAAAATTGGCCTACTTTAAGTATGGAATGAAGTGGTTTTGTAGTGTTGGCTGAATTGAAAAGCCATCTCCACAACCATTCTAAATTTGACTCATAGTCTCAAACCTCTCAAATTAAGAGAGAGAAAAACGTAGAGCATTTTCGTGACCCCAAAGAACATCGTAGAGTCCACTAGTGTTCATTCCCATTGCTGCAACTTCAGGCAAACACTAAGCTACTTCCCTCTGTGATTTGCTTCTTCTGGACGCTCCATGCAGATAGAATCATTTGGTGTTTGCCTTTTTTCAGCCAGCTTCTCTCAAACAGTGTCATGTTGCCTTGTGACCTATGCTCCAGTGTGTATCTCCAGGGAAGATGCTAATGCATGAAAGTACCTTGTCTTATTCATCTACTCACAAGTTTCCTGGCACCGGGTTACATCCCCAGTTACAGTGAGTCATGTTCCTGTATTTTTGTTCGGTCAGTCCAGGTGCCTTGTTTGTGATCAGCAGGAACCCCACCCACATGTCTACTTATCTCTCCCTGGTGAACATTAGCTGTTACCATGAGTGAGGAGCTCAGTAAAACAATGGATGACAGTAGCATCCCACCCACCTAACCTACTGATGGTTATCCCCTTCTCTTGGGGGCACAATCTATTAGGAAAGCCATTGTTGGTTGGTATCATTTTGTCACAAATACATGTTTAATATTTAATCCTGCTGTTTATTCTTTCCAATGATCCTATCATATGATCATGATTTTCCCATTTTGACCATGAGGGGACTCTATAGAGGACTCAGTTTTATATTGGCATTCAAATTGTTGAGAAAATGAACAGCTCAGGGGGTTGAGGAGTCTCAGTAAAGGACTTGCCATGCAAGCATAAAGATCTGAGTTTGAGTCTCAGAATTCTTGTAAAAGGTTGGGTACAGTGATACATGCCTATAATCTCAGCACTGGGAGACAGACAGACACAGGTGGATAACTGGATCTCATTGGCTAGTCATTCTATCCAATCAACAAGCATCTGGCTCACTAGAGGCCCTATATCAAAAAAATAAGATGGAGTGTGGAAGAGGAAAATATCTGGTATCATGTGTTAGTCAGGGTGCACATGCCTTGTTTATGGTGTATGTATTGTGTTTGTGTGTATATATGTATATAATGTATATATATATAATGTATGTATGTATATGTATGTATGTGTGTATAATTTGTTTGCATGTACACATGCATGATTGTGTATGTGTGCATGTTAATATGGGTGTATGTTTGTAATACTGTGTCCATATGCATATGTCCATTTGTATGTGTGCATATTTGTGTGTTGTGTGCTCATACTTTTGTGAACATGTCTCTGCCTGTGTTCCCACAGACATTGCTTCTGAGGCCAGAATGGACCATCCACATCACTAGGCCTTTAGATTCTTTCCACAGGAAATTGAAACATAGTTTAAGTTTTATGTTCTCTTTTTCTCTCCTCCGTTCGATACATCTTCTGCCTCACACACTCTTCCCTTAATAGAACACACAATGTGGCCACCATGAAAAACCTGCTCCAATACAGATAAGCTGCTCAATACAATGTATGTCTGGCTTTCTTGTCTTTTAACACGTGTGCCTGTGTCCTATGGGACAAGCAGACATGACCTTGAGAAGTGATAGAGATCCTGAGAGAGCCAGAGAGATGGGTGCCCTGCTGCTCCCAACCACAGAGATTACAAGTGTGGTCAGAGGGAACAGTGGCACCTGAGTGATTGACACTCACACCAGCCTTTGCTGTGACTGAGCAAGACAGTAGGGGCCTTCTTCTCAAGTTCTCTTTCTTTCTTACAGTGCTGGGGCCAGAACCCAGTGCCTATTCATGTTACAGACAGAACCCAGTACCTGTACGTGCTAGGCAAATACTCTGTGCCTCACCTATACCCCAACCTAGAACAAATTTGAATGATTTTGTTAAGCAGAATATGTGATTTGACTCAGGTTTTAGGGTTATATTTCATAGATGTTTGTGTGTTTACATGCACACACCTGTGTATACATATGTTTATACATATATATTTGTATATTGTATGTGCACATGATATATATGTGCATATGCATATATGTGTATAGATGTGTCTATATGTATATGTGTGGATATTTGTGTATGTGTGCATAAGAATGTATGTATGTGTGCATGTATGCATATGTGTACTTATTTGTATATGTGCATTTACATGTGCATGTACATGTGTGAGCGCACCCTTTTACTCCTAACAATATGCAAGTCTTT